>NC_091823.1:170780244-170792744 GCF_038994185.2 Dermacentor albipictus
GGCTCTACCAGCAGGCTCCAGTTGAACGTAAGTAACAGTAAAAGCAGCTGCCCACACACACACACACACACACAAAAAAAAACGTCACAGAAACACGGAATAATAAAAAAAAGCAAAAAGAAGCGTGCCATCAGCACTCGGTGTTCCCAGGTGGCCTCCCTCCCAAGTACTGACCGAGCCCAATGCTGCTTAGCTTCGGGGATCGGACGAGAACCGGCGTATTCAGCATGGTATGGCCGATGGCAAGGATGCTGTGTTTCCGACTGCACCTGTATCGTGCTATGTGCATTCGCCCAGTGAATGTATTGCTCCATCACGTACGCGGCAGTCTTTCCGCGAACAATACACGCACACGTCGATTACTCCGTTTGTGGTTGTTCGCTGCATGCGTGCGTGCAAGTAAGTCATGCTCGCTCACAAAAACAAGAAAGAGGGGGAGCGCATTATGCGTGCGTTGCAGCCCACAATGTGCCACTTTATCGACGAGTTGTCATTGAGCTGTATGCGGGCGGGCGTGATAGCGAAGCGGTTAGAAGCTCGTGCGACTAAATTTTGCATGCAGCATTACGTCCGTCATTCCGCGCAGAATATCGCGTAGTGGCCTGCATATTGGTTTCACACTTCGGCGTCGGCTCTACCAGCAGGCTCCAGTTGAACGTAAGTAACAGTAAAAGCAGCTGCCCACACACACACACACAAAAAAAAAAAAACGTCACAGAAACACGGAATAATAAAAAAAAGCAAAAAGAAGGGTGCCATCAGCACTCGGTGTTCCCAGGTGGTCTCCCTCCAAGTACTGACCGAGCCCAATGCTGCTTAGCTTCGGGGATCGGACGAGAACCGGCGTATTCAGCATGGTATGGCCGATTTTTTTTTTTTTTATTGCCGGTTTTTCGCAGAACGTGCAGTTTCAACACATTACAGTATTACAATTGCAATACAAACAAAAAAAAGAAAAGAGTCACATCGTACAACAAAAGCCGTCTGTCCCTATTGGACAGGCGTTGTCATCTTAAAATTCCTTCATGGCTGTCAGAGGTTCTAGCCTCCACAGCCATTCCGGAACACATTGTTGCATTTTCTGTATTTCTATAAATCGTGTCATACATTCTCTGAAATAAGCGCGAGCGGGCCTAGCGTCAGGATCACAGTAGTACCCTGCCATACGAGCCTGCCATATACAGTGGAGAGCGTTTAACATAATGAAATCATATGGAACCCCATCATCATCCTTAATTGTCAGATACCTTATCCCTTGGGGGTTCGCCGGTAACTCCTTTTTCAGGGTTCGCTTTAAGACGTCCCAGAAAAAGAAGCCCTCCCAACATTCTAAGAAAACGTGATCTATGGTTTCCTGCTTTTTGCAGATCAAGCAATGGCTTCCCCATGGTACGATACATCCTCGCTCTTCCATGAAAGTCTTCACGGAGAGCGTTCCGGTGTGAAGCTTAAAAAAAAAGGTTTTTACTCCTGGTGGCACCTCCATGCGTTTTACCCGTTTAAGTACGTCAAGTCCTGGCCCTCCACTGTAAATGGCTCTGTATAACGGCACTGGAAAAACAATGTCACACACATCTCTATACAATCTTTTCCTTTTCACATCGCAAAGGTAATCCATGGAAAACCGAACAGAAAGAAATCTCACGCTGTCGACCACTTCCTTAATGTAGCCACGAAGTGATCCGGTAACGCTTGCCGTACTAGAACATGTGCCGGCAAAGCGCCGCTCAACCTGAGCTGGCATACGGTGCGCAGAAAAGGTTGGCGCACATCACGAAAAAACAAGAATCGGTTTACAAGTTGTCTAACAAAAAGGTGAACCAAACCCACACCCCCGTCCTTCACTCTTCTAAACAAATTTGTTCTGCTGCACCTTTCCCATGTTGACCCCCAGATGAAAACAGCAAACACTCTGTGGAGCCTTTGCACATTTGCTCTCGAGCAATACAACGCTTGCATGACATAATATAACTTGGTGACAAAAAACATATAACAGACTGTCGCCCTCGCAAAAATAGACAGCTTCGCACCCTTCCATCTGTCCGCCTTTTCTTTCATTTCATCGGCTTGACTCCTCCAATAATCATCGCTACTATTGTAGCTATTGAGAGGAACACCCAGATACCTCGTCGGCGTTTTAACCCAGGTGAGGTTCGCGAAGTTGTCCGGTGCAGACACCCATTTCCCGTGCCACAGGCCTAGGGATTTGCCCCAATTTATTCTACTACCTGTGACATCACAGAAATGTTTCACAACCGATACTGTTTCCGTTACACTTGGTTTGTCTGTGCAACACACTGCAATGTCATCTGCGTATGCGAGCAACTTCACCTCTGTCGCTGCTAATCTGAAACCACGTATTTTTTCATTTCCGTTTATTACTACGCACATTGCTTCTATGTAGATGGCAAATAAAAGCGGACTGAGGGGACAGCCTTGGCGTACTGAACGCATGATGTTAATGGGGGCCCCCAAAGACTTATTGACAATTAATCTTGTTGTGCAATTCTGGTACGCCAAGGCCACGCCCTCACTGATGATGGAACCGACATTAACATGATCCAAGATGGCAAACAAAATAACGTGAGCGACACAATCGAACGCTTTCTCCAAATCGAGCTGAAGAACTGCAACGCCCCCATCGGTGACGTCACAGCATTCGAGCACGCACCGCATCTGATGGATGTTCGAAAAAATGGACCGCCCCTTGATGCCGCAAGTTTGGTGGTCTCCGACAATTTCCTTGATGACGCCTTGAAGTCTCGCAGCTAAAATCTTCATAAAGATCTTGTAATCAATGTTTGTTTGTGATATGGGTCTATAGGATGACACCAATCTTAGTTTGTCTGCTTGATCGCTCTTAGGGATTAGTATTGTGTGCGCTTTCCCAAAAGATGGGGGCAATAATTTCTTCTCGTACGCTTCATTAAACACATCTGCTAAAAATGGGGCCAGTTCTCTTTTGAAAGCCTTATATAGCGCCGCACAGAGTCCATCAGGCCCGGGCGACTTGCCCGAGTTCAAATCGCCGATTGCCTTTTCAACTTCGTGCTCGGTAATGTTGCCTTCCAATCGTTCTTTAGCGTCATCTCCCAGTCTCGGCATCCGCTGAAGAAAATCGGCTTTGAAACTCTCTACATTCGCTGCCTGAAATGCAAAGAGCGACTGGTAATACTGAAAGAAGGCGCGTCCTATGCTTTCGTTGTCGTCGACAACAACCCCGTTCATTAAAATCTTATCGACGTGGTTTCGCCGTCCGTGCGCCTTCTCGAGTCCAAGCGCCCTTTTTGTGGGCGTCTCCCCCGCCGCTAATGCATCTGCTCGTGCTCGCACGATGGCACCTTGATAGCGTTCTTTATCGAACTGTTCCAGCTTTTCCTTGACGCTCCGCACATCGTCTTTGTACTGACCAGGCTCTCTGCACTCAAGAGTTATCAGCTGCTGAAGTAGTGTTCGCAAACCCTTTTCTTTATATTCCCTCTCAAATTTGAGGCAGCTTGAACTTTCTAAGTCTTTCATTTTAACTTCTTGTTTAAAACATTCCCACTTTTCAGCTATTGTTTCAGCTGCATCTTCTCGTATTCCATTAATGGCATCCCGTACTGCCTTTACAAAAGATTCATCATTTAATAACAAGGCATTCATTTTCCACATCTCCCAATTAAACTCATGTTTGCGTTTCCCTATACCGACATTACACATTACGAGACAATGATCTGAGAACGATACGGGCACTACAGAAAAACCGTGGCAGCTTGGAATTGTATCCAGCGAAATGTAGATTCGGTCCAACCGCGCATGGCTACTGCCCTGAAAACGTGTAAAAGTCACGTCACGCCCCCCTTCCAGACACTCAAAAACGTCATCGAGTTCATTTTCACTGATTAGTTTTGACAAGACTTCACTGCTTCTGTCACGCACACCGGCATTATTGGCTCTGTCTCTAGCGCTCATTACACAATTGAAGTCTCCTAACAGCATAACGCGCTTATCGCATCGAACATGCTGCGAAAGGTTCGAAAAGAAATGGGCACGCTCTTCCACAGAATTGGGTGCATATATGCATATGATGCGGAACTGAAATTCACACAAAACAATATCGCAAAAAACAATCCTTCCAGTCTGACAAGAAAAGGTACTCTGAATTTCCAGTCCAGGCAGTTTCTTCACAAAAAGAATGCACCCCCCGGCCGTGCCTAACGCATGGCTTACCACCGCAAAATACCTAGTCGTGAAACGGCGCACCATGCTCCCGGTCTCCTCCTCCCCGTCAACCTTAGTTTCCTGGACGGCTAGTACGTCGACATCGTGGTCAGTGACCAACCGTAGGACCTGACTTTGCCTACGACTAGCCGCCAACCCTCTCACGTTTAAAGTGGCAATTTTGAGGGACTGTATCTGAGCCATGTTGAGCTAAAGAGAAAAGTAGGCCCGGAGCATGGTGCTTACCGTTCACGACTAGCCCTCGGCTAGCCGCCTCCGGGACCTCCCGGTTTCCCGGCGTTGTTTGTGGCCGGCACTTTGTCCGCAGGCTTTCGCTCAGGTGGGACATTCGGCTTCGGTTTCAAGCTCGACCGCCTCCCAAGTGGTGTCTTTGTCGGCGGCCCTTCGCTGGTGCTGGTCCCACTGTCGTTGCGGTCCTTGGTCTGGTCATGGGGGCGCTTGACTGGGGCACCAGGAGTCGAAGGCCGGTCGCCGTCAAGGACGGCCCCGTCCTGCTGCATCGCCGTCGTGCCGTTGTCGAGCGAGTCTTCACTCCTGCTCCGCGTAGACGGGCCCATAGCGGTCGCGACCTGTGCCGTCCCACTCGGCTTCAGGGCAGGCTCAGCCACCTTGCTGTCTACGGCCGAACTCGTCGTCCCACTGGCTGTCGCTGTCGAGACCGCGTCTTGCGTTCCTTTAGCAGCGTCCTCCGCTTCGGCCACGTCCATGACGTGCTCTGCCGCAACGTCGCTAGCTGCTGGGCCTGTTACGGTGGCATAAGACCTTACGCAGTCAGCGTCGACGTGGCCGAAACGTCTGCATAACGTACAGCGGGGGACTCTGCACTCACGGCGGACGTGTCCCGTGCCGTGGCAGCGCAGGCACTGCATCGGTCGACCGGGTACGACGACCAAGGCCAACTCGCCGCCGACGCGTATCTGATGTGGCAGGTCCTCCACTTTCATGCCGCTTTTCAATTTGAGAATGACGGTCCTGGTGGTTGAGGTCTTCGTTGCCATGCCCTCGACGCGCCACCGCTCCCGGCTCACCTCCTCCACCTTGCCGAAGGCCGCGAATGCCGTCCGAACGTCCTCGTCGGCAACGCCGTACAGCAGCCAGTGAAGCCTTAGCTTCACCTGCTGATCCTGCGGGTCAACGATGACGCACCGTCGTCCCTTAACTTGAAGTTCCTTAAGGTCCAGAAGCCTCTTTGTGGCAGTCGCATCGCTGAGGGTCACTGCCCAGACGTGGTTGATCTGGTACGCCCCTATGCATACCACATCAGGCAGCAGGCCCGTCGGCAGAAGGGCGTCTCGGAAATCTTCCACCTTATAAGGTCTGGCACGTACATCACCGTGCAAAAAGACGGTGTTAATAACAACTTGTCCTTTAGGCAGTTGCGGCAAAAGAAAGGCATAATCCTTATCGTCGTTTAGCCTGGATCCGCGGCCAGAAGTGGCCGCTGTCGCTGCTCCACTGGAGCCCATGATTCTGCTGACCGCTCAGCTCGGCTGCCGGAAGCAGAATGAGCATGGTATGGCCGATGGCAAGGATGCTGTGTTTCCGACTGCACCTGTATCGTGCTATGTGCATTCGCCCAGTGAATGTATTGCTCCATCACGTACGCGGCAGTCTTTCCGCGAACAATACACGCACACGTCGATTACTCCGTTTGTGGTTGTTCGCTGCATGCGTGCGTGCAAGTAAGTCATGCTCGCTCACAAAAACAAGAAAGAGGGGGAGCGCATTATGCGTGCGTTGCAGCCCACAATGTGCCACTTTATCGACGAGTTGTCATTGAGCTGTATGCGGGCGGGCGTGATAGCGAAGCGGTTAGAAGCTCGTGCGACTAAATTTTGCATGCAGCATTACGTCCGTCATTCCGCGCAGAATATCGCGTAGTGGCCTGCATATTGGTTTCACACTTCGGCGTCGGCTCTACCAGCAGGCTCCAGTTGAACGTAAGTAACAGTAAAAGCAGCTGCCCACACACACACACACAAAAAAAAAAAAACGTCACAGAAACACGGAATAATAAAAAAAGCAAAAAGAAGGGTGCCATCAGCACTCGGTGTTCCAAGGTGGTCTCCCTCCCAAGTACTGACCGAGCCCAATGCTGCTTAGCTTCGGGGATCGGACGAGAACCGGCGTATTCAGCATAATATGGCCGATGGCAAGGATGCTGTGTTTCCGACTGCACCTGTATCGTGCTATGTGCATTCGCCCAGTGAATGTATTGCTCCATCACGTACGCGGCAGTCTTTCCGCGAACAATACACGCACACGTCGATTACTCCGTTTGTGGTTGTTCGCTGCATGCGTGCGTGCAAGTAAGTCATGCTCGCTCACAAAAACAAGAAAGAGGGGGAGCGCATTATGCGTGCGTTGCAGCCCACAATGTGCCACTTTATCGACGAGTTGTCATTGAGCTGTATGCGGGCGGGCGTGATAGCGAAGCGGTTAGAAGCTCGTGCGACTAAATTTTGCATGCAGCATTACGTCCGTCATTCCGCGCAGAATATCGCGTAGTGGCCTGCATATTGGTTTCACACTTCGGCGTCGGCTCTACCAGCAGGCTCCAGTTGAACGTAAGTAACAGTAAAAGCAGCTGCCCACACACACGCACACACAAAAAAAACGTCACAGAAACACGGAATAATAAAAAAAGCAAAAAGAAGGGTGCCATCAGCACTCGGTGTTCCCAGGTGGTCTCCCTCCCAAGTACTGACCGAGCCCAATGCTGCTTAGCTTCGGGGATCGGACGAGAACCGGCGTATTCAGCATGGTATGGCCGATGGCAAGGATGCTGTGTTTCCGACTGCACCTGTATCGTGCTATGTGCATTCGCCCAGTGAATGTATTGCTCCATCACGTACGCGGCAGTCTTTCCGCGAACAATACACGCACACGTCGATTACTCCGTTTGTGGTTGTTCGCTGCATGCGTGCGTGCAAGTAAGTCATGCTCGCTCACAAAAACAAGAAAGAGGGGGAGCGCATTATGCGTGCGTTGCAGCCCACAATGTGCCACTTTATCAACGAGATGTCATTGAGCTGTATGCGGGCGGGCGTGATAGCGAAGCGGTTAGAAGCTCGTGCGACTAAATTTTGCATGCAGCATTACGTCCGTCATTCCGCGCAGAATATCGCGTAGTGGCCTGCATATTGGTTTCACACTTCGGCGTCGGCTCTACCAGCAGGCTCCAGTTGAACGTAAGTAACAGTAAAAGCAGCTGCCCACACACACACACACACACAAAAAAAAACGTCACAGAATCACGGAATAATAAAAAAAAGCAAAAAGAAGGGTGCCATCAGCACTCGGTGTTCCCAGGTGGTCTCTCTCCCAAGTACTGACCGAGCCCAATGCTGCTTAGCTTCGGGGATCGGACGAGAACCGGCGTATTCAGCATGGTATGGCCGATGGCAAGGATGCTGTGTTTCCGACTGCACCTGTATCGTGCTATGTGCATTCGCCCAGTGAATGTATTGCTCCATCACGTACGCGGCAGTCTTTCCGCGAACAATACACGCACACGTCGATTACTCCGTTTGTGGTTGTTCGCTGCATGCGTGCGTGCAAGTAAGTCATGCTCGCTCACAAAAACAAGAAAGAGGGGGAGCGCATTATGCGTGCGTTGCAGCCCACAATGTGCCACTTTATCGACGAGATGTCATTGAGCTGTATGCGGGCGGGCGTGATAGCGAAGCGGTTAGAAGCTCGTGCGACTAAATTTTGCATGCAGCATTACGTCCGTCATTCCGCGCAGAATATCGCGTAGTGGCCTGCATATTGGTTTCACACTTCGGCGTCGGCTCTACCAGCAGGCTCCAGTTGAAATTAAGTAACAGTAAAAGCAGCTGCCCACACACACACACACACACACAAAAAACGTCACAGAAACACGGAATAATTAAAAAAGCAAAAAGAAGGGTGCCATCAGCACTCGGTGTTCCCAGGTGGTCTCCCTCCCAAGTACTGACCGAGCCCAATGCTGCTTAGCTTCGGGGATCGGACGAGAACCGGCGTATTCAGCATGGTATGGCCGATGGCAAGGATGCTGTGTTTCCGACTGCACCTGTATCGTGCTATGTGCATTCGCCCAGTGAATGTATTGCTCCATCACGTACGCGGCAGTCTTTCCGCGAACAATACACGCACACGTCGATTAGTCCGTTTGTGGTTGTTCGCTGCATGCGTGCGTGCAAGTAAGTCATGCTCGCTCACAAAAACAAGAAAGAGGGGGAGCGCATTATGCGTGCGTTGCAGCCCACAATGTGCCACTTTATCGACGAGTTGTCATTGAGCTGTATGCGGGCGGGCGTGATAGCGAAGCGGTTAGAAGCTCGTGCGACTAAATTTTGCATGCAGCATTACGTCCGTCATTCCGCGCAGAATATCGCGTAGTGGCCTGCATATTGGTTTCACACTTCGGCGTCGGCTCTACCAGCAGGCTCCAGTTGAACGTAAGTAACAGTAAAAGGAGCTGCCCACACACACACACACACACACAAAAAAAAAAACGTCACAGAAAGACCAGCACCACTCCGTGTTCCCAGGTGCTCTCCCTCCCAAGTACTGACCGAGCCCAATGCTGCTTAGCTTCGGGGATCGGACGAGAACCGGCGTATTCAGCATGGTATGGCCGATGGCAAGGATGCTGTGTTTCCGACTGCACCTGTATCGTGCTATGTGCATTCGCCCAGTGAATGTATTGCTCCATCACGTACGCGGCAGTCTTTCCGCGAACAATACACGCACACGTCGATTACTCCGTTTGTGGTTGTTCGCTGCATGCGTGCGTGCAAGTAAGTCATGCTCGCTCACAAAAACAAGAAAGAGGGGGAGCGCATTATGCGTGCGTTGCAGCCCACAATGTGCCACTTTATCGACGAGTTGTCATTGAGCTGTATGCGGGCGGGCGTGATAGCGAAGCGGTTAGAAGCTCGTGCGACTAAATTTTGCATGCAGCATTACGTCCGTCATTCCGCGCAGAATATCGCGTAGTGGCCTGCATATTGGTTTCACACTTCGGCGTGGGCTCTACCAGCAGGCTCCAGTTGAACGTAAGTAACAGTAAAAGCAGCTGCCCACACACACACACACAAAAAAAAACGTCACAGAAACACGGAATAATAAAAAAAGCAAAAAGAAGGGTGCCATCAGCACTCGGTGTTCCCAGGTGGTCTCCCTCCCAAGTACTGACCGAGCCCAATGCTGCTTAGCTTCGGGGATCGGACGAGAACCGGCGTATTCAGCATGGTATGGCCGATGGCAAGGATGCTGTGTTTCCGACTGCACCTGTATCGTGCTATGTGCATTCGCCCAGTGAATGTATTGCTACATCACGTACGCGGCAGTCTTTCCGCGAACAATACACGCACACGTCGATTACTCCGTTTGTGGTTGTTCGCTGCATGCGTGCGTGCAAGTAAGTCATGCTCGCTCACAAAAACAAGAAAGAGGGGGAGCGCATTATGCGTGCGTTGCAGCCCACAATGTGCCACTTTATCGACGAGTTGTCATTGAGCTGTATGCGGGCGGGCGTGATAGCGAAGCGGTTAGAAGCTCGTGCGACTAAATTTTGCATGCAGCATTACGTCCGTCATTCCGCGCAGAATATCGCGTAGTGGCCTGCATATTGGTTTCACACTTCGGCGTCGGCTCTACCAGCAGGCTCCACTTGAACGTAAGTAACAGTAAAAGCAGCTGCCCACACACATGCACACACAAAAAAAACGTCACAGAAACACGGAATAATAAAAAAAAGCAAAAAGAAGGGTACCATCAGCACTCGGTGTTCCCAGGTGGTCTCCCTCCCAAGTACTGACCGAGCCCAATGCTGCTTAGCTTCGGGGATCGGACGAGAACCGGCGTATTCAGCATGGTATGGCCGATGGCAAGGATGCTGTGTTTCCGACTGCACCTGTATCGTGCTATGTGCATTCGCCCAGTGAATGTATTGCTCCATCACGTACGCGGCAGTCTTTCCGCGAACAATACACGCACACGTCGATTACTCCGTTTGTGGTTGTTCGCTGCATGCGTGCGTGCAAGTAAGTCATGCTCGCTCACAAAAACAAGAAAGAGGGGGAGCGCATTATGCGTGCGTTGCAGCCCACAATGTGCCACTTTATCGACGAGATGTCATTGAGCTGTATGCGGGCGGGCGTGATAGCGAAGCGGTTAGAAGCTCGTGCGACTAAATTTTGCATGCAGCATTACGTCCGTCATTCCGCGCAGAATATCGCGTAGTGGCCTGCATATTGGTTTCACACTTCGGCGTCGGCTCTACCAGCAGGCTCCAGTTGAACGTAAGTAACAGTAAAAGCAGCTGCCCACACACACACACACACAAAAAAAAACGTCACAGAATCACGGAATAATAAAAAAAGCAAAAAGAAGGGTGCCATCAGCACTCGGTGTTCCCAGGTGGTCTCTCTCCCAAGTACTGACCGAGCCCAATGCTGCTTAGCTTCGGGGATCGGACGAGAACCGGCGTATTCAGCATGGTATGGCCGATGGCAAGGATGCTGTGTTTCCGACTGCACCTGTATCGTGCTATGTGCATTCGCCCAGTGAATGTATTGCTCCATCACGTACGCGGCAGTCTTTCCGCGAACAATACACGCACACGTCGATTACTCCGTTTGTGGTTGTTCGCTGCATGCGTGCGTGCAAGTAAGTCATGCTCGCTCACAAAAACAAGAAAGAGGGGGAGCGCATTATGCGTGCGTTGCAGCCCACAATGTGCCACTTTATCGACGAGATGTCATTGAGCTGTATGCGGGCGGGCGTGATAGCGAAGCGGTTAGAAGCTCGTGCGACTAAATTTTGCATGCAGCATTACGTCCGTCATTCCGCGCAGAATATCGCGTAGTGGCCTGCATATTGGTTTCACAGTTCGGCGTCGGCTCTACCAGCAGGCTCCAGTTGAACGTAAGTAACCGTAAAAGCAGCTGCCCACACACACACACACAAAAAAAAACGTCACAGAATCACGGAATAATAAAAAAAAGCAAAAAGAAGGGTGCCATCAGCACTCGGTGTTCCCAGGTGGTCTCTCTTCCAAGTACTGACCGAGCCCAATGCTGCTTAGCTTCGGGGATCGGACGAGAACCGGCGTATTCAGCATGGTATGGCCGATGGCAAGGATGCTGTGTTTCCGACTGGACCTGTATCGTGCTATGTGCATTCGCCCAGTGAATGTATTGCTCCATCACGTACGCGGCAGTCTTTCCGCGAACAATACACGCACACGTCGATTACTCCGTTTGTGGTTGTTCGCTGCATGCGTGCGTGCAAGTAAGTCATGCTCGCTCACAAAAACAAGAAAGAGGGGGAGCGCATTATGCGTGCGTTGCAGCCCACAATGTGCCACTTTATCGACGAGATGTCATTGAGCTGTATGCGGGCGGGCGTGATAGCGAAGCGGTTAGAAGCTCGTGCGACTAAATTTTGCATGCAGCATTACGTCCGTCATTCCGCGCAGAATATCGCGTAGTGGCCTGCATATTGGTTTCACACTTCGGGGTCGGCTCTACCAGCAGGCTCCAGTTGAACGTAAGTAACAGTAAAAGCAGCTGCCCACACACACACACACACACACACAAAAAAACGTCACAGAAACACGGAATAATAAAAAAAAGCAAAAAGAAGGGTGCCATCAGCACTCGGTGTTCCCAGGTGGTCTCCGTCCCAAGTACTGACCGAGCCCAATGCTGCTTAGCTTCGGGGATCGGACGAGAACCGGCGTATTCAGCATGGTATGGCCGATGGCAAGGATGCTGTGTTTCCGACTGCACCTGTATCGTGCTATGTGCATTCGCCCAGTGAATGTATTGCTACATCACGTACGCGGCAGTCTTTCCGCGAACAATACACGCACACGTCGATTACTCCGTTTGTGGTTGTTCGCTGCATGCGTGCGTGCAAGTAAGTCATGCTCGCTCACAAAAACAAGAAAGAGGGGGAGCGCATTATGCGTGCGTTGCAGCCCACAATGTGCCACTTTATCGACGAGTTGTCATTGAGCTGTATGCGGGCGGGCGTGATAGCGAAGCGGTTAGAAGCTCGTGCGACTAAATTTTGCATGCAGCATTACGTCCGTCATTCCGCGCAGAATATCGCGTAGTGGCCTGCATATTGGTTTCACACTTCGGCGTCGGCTCTACCAGCAGGCTCCAGTTGAACGTAAGTAACAGTAAAAGCAGCTGCCCACACACACACACACACAAAAAAACGTCACAGAAACACGGAATAATAAAAAAAAGCAAAAAGAAGGGTGCCATCAGCAC
>NC_091823.1:170800244-170805244 GCF_038994185.2 Dermacentor albipictus
AAAACGTCACAGAAACACGGAATAATAAAAAAAAGCAAAAAGAAGGGTGCCATCAGCACTCGGTGTTCCCAGGTGGTCTCCCTCCCAAGTACTGACCGAGCCCAATGCTGCTTAGCTTCGGGGATCGGACGAGAACCGGCGTATTCAGCATGGTATGGCCGATGGCAAGGATGCTGTGTTTCCGGCTGCACCTGTATCGTGCTATGTGCATTCGCCCAGTGAATGTATTGCTCCATCACGTACGCGGCAGTCTTTCCGCGAACAATACACGCACACGTCGATTACTCCGTTTGTGGTTGTTCGCTGCATGCGTGCGTGCAAGTAAGTCATGCTCGCTCACAAAAACAAGAAAGAGGGGGAGCGCATTATGCGTGCGTTGCAGCCCACAATGTGCCACTTTATCGACGAGTTGTCATTGAGCTGTATGCGGGCGGGCGTGATAGCGAAGCGGTTAGAAGCTCGTGCGACTAAATTTTGCATGCAGCATTACGTCCGTCATTCCGCGCAGAATATCGCGTAGTGGCCTGCATATTGGTTTCACACTTCGGCGTCGGCTCTACCAGCAGGCTCCAGTTGAACGTAAGTAACAGTAAAAGCAGCTGCGCGCACACACACACACACACACACACAAAAAAAACGTCACAGAAACACGGAATTATAAAAAAAGCAAAAAGAAGGGTGCCATCAGCACTCGGTGTTCCCAGGTGGTCTCCCTCCCAAGTACTGACCGAGCCCAATGCTGCTTAGCTTCGGGGATCGGACGAGAACCGGCGTATTCAGCATGGTATGGCCGATGGCAAGGATGCTGTGTTTCCGACTGCACCTGTATCGTGCTATGTGCATTCGCCCAGTGAATGTATTGCTCCATCACGTACGCGGCAGTCTTTCCGCGAACAATACACGCACACGTCGATTACTCCGTTTGTGGTTGTTCGCTGCATGCCTGCGTGCAAGTAAGTCATGCTCGCTCACAAAAACAAGAAAGAGGGGGAGCGCATTATGCGTGCGTTGCAGCCCACAATGTGCCACTTTATCGACGAGTTGTCATTGAGCTGTATGCGGGCGGGCGTGATAGCGAAGCGGTTAGAAGCTCGTGCGACTAAATTTTGCATGCAGCATTACGTCCGTCATTCCGCGCAGAATATCGCGTAGTGGCCTTCATATTGGTTTCACACTTCGGCGTCGGCTCTACCAGCAGGCTCCAGTTGAACGTAAGTAACAGTAAAAGCAGCTGCCCACACACACACACACACACACAAAAAAAACGTCACAGAAACACGGAATAATAAAAAAAAGCAAAAAGAAGGGTGCCATCAGCACTCGGTGTTCCCAGGTGGTCTCCCTCCCAAGTACTGACCGAGCCCAATGCTGCTTAGCTTCGGGGATCGGACGAGAACCGGCGTATTCAGCATGGTATGGCCGATGGCAAGGATGCTGTGTTTCCGATTGCACCTGTATCGTGCTATGTGCATTCGCCCAATGAATGTATTGCTCCATCACGTACGCGGCAGTCTTTCCGCGAACAATACACGCACACGTCGATTACTCCGTTTGTGGTTGTTCGCTGCATGCGTGCGTGCAAGTAAGTCATGCTCGCTCACAAAAACAAGAAAGAGGGGGAGCGCATTATGCGTGCGTTGCAGCCCACAATGTGCCACTTTATCGACGAGTTGTCTTTGAGCTGTATGCGGGCGGGCGTGATAGCGAAGCGGTTAGAAGCTCGTGCGACTAAATTTTGCATGCAGCATTACGTCCGTCATTCCGCGCAGAATATCGCGTAGTGGCCTTCATATTGGTTTCACACTTCGGCGTCGGCTCTACCAGCAGGCTCCAGTTGAACGTAACTAACAGTAAAAGCAGCTGCCCACACACACACACACACACACACACAAAAAAACGTCACAGAAACACGGAATAATAAAAAAAAAGCAAAAAGAAGGGTGCCAACAGCACTCGGTGTTCCCAGGTGGTCTCCCTCCCAAGTACTGACCGAGCCCAATGCTGCTTCGCTTCGGGGATCGGACGAGAACCGGCGTATTCAGCATGGTATGGCCGATTTTTTTTTCTTTATTGCCTGTTTACACAATACAGAAAACAACAGAAGGATCTCAAAACCTTTTGAAATTAATCAACTCATCAAACAGTGTAACCCAATCAGGTGTTTCTGGCTGGGCTCGGTAAAGCTCTCGCATATACGCTACATGTTCAATAAAATTTTCCCTTACAGGCCGAGCGTTAGTGTCGGCATGTCTTACCGACATTCGGGTTTTCCATATACTATGGAGGCTGAGTACCATTATCATGTCGCAGGGAATGTCGCCGTGATTCTCAACTGGTAAATATCGGATTCCATGTGGTGTAATAGGTAAGTCCTTTTTGATAGTTCGCTGAAGGATGTCCCAGTGAAAAATGGGATCCCAGCATTCAATAAATACATGTTCTATTGTCTCTGGTTTTTGGCATAGTATGCAGTTGACTGTCCACGGTACAATTATTCCTTTATCTTGTAGCCACGTTTTTACAGGTAGAGTGTTTGTATGGAGCTTGAAGAAAAAGGTTTTTACATGTGGTCTTATCGGCATTGCTTTAACCCGTTTTAAGACGTTTTGTCCACAGCCTCCAGTGTACATGCTTCTGTACACTGGCAGAGGTAACATCACATCCAGTAAATCCTTGTAGAGCTTTTTCTTTTTTACCGTACTCAAGTATTCTATGGAGAACCTTACTTTAAGCATGCGAAAGGCTACTACAACCTCGCGCCAATAACCTTTTATACGGTGCATCGCAGTCTTATTTGTAGAGACGATGAATTCAGGTAGTGCATTGTGTAAACAAACTTGCATAACTGTACGCAGAAATGGGTCACACTGATCTCTTAAAAATATAAAACGCGACACAATCTGTCTGATAAACAGGTGCGACAGGCCAAGGCCTCCTTTTCTGACGGACAAAAACAGATTAGTTCGACTCGTTCGTTCCCAACTTCCTCCCCAAATAAACACTGCAAATACTCTATTAATTTTTTGTAGGTTAGTACGCGACATGAACAATACTTGCATAACATACCACAACTTGGCAACTAAGAATAGATTACAAGTAGTTGCACGGGCAAACATTGACAAATTTCGACCTTGCCATCCCGGCGTCTTCTCTTTCAAGCGATCTGTTTCCTCGTTCCAATACGATTCGGTGTCTTCATAACATTGTAATGGGACACCTAAGTACGTTGTTGGCATTGCTGTCCATTGGATGCCAGCAAATAATTCAGGCCTCTCGCTCCACTCTCCATGCCAGAAACCTACGGTCTTCTCCCAATTGATCTTGCAGCCAGATTCCTTGCAAAACTCGCCAGTCAACCTAACCACCTCTTTGATGCTTTCGGCATCTTTGCAAAAGACAGCAATGTCATCAGCGTATGCGAGGACCTTGACTTCCGTCGTTTCAAGCATAAAACCGCGTACACTTTGACTATTTATTAAACTCAAGCAGAAAGGTTCTAAGTAAATATCAAAAAGTAATGACGAAATTGCACATCCCTGCCTCACACTGGAGAGAAGCTGGATTGGTTCACTTAACTTCTTGTTTATAATGATGCGTGTGCTGCACTCTGAGTAGGCCATTTTTACTCCTTCTAATATCAGTCCGCCGACATTAACATATTCTAATATTGAAAATAGTACTTCATGTGACACATTGTCAAACGCTTTCTCCAAATCTAGTTGCAACACTGCAACCTGACATGAGAGAGCATCACAGCACTCAAGGACACAGCGAGCTACATGAGTATTGGTGGAAATTGTTCTGCCCTTGATTCCACATGTTTGATGCGGTCCCACTAGTCGCGTTACAACACTTTGAAGTCTCTTTGCTAACACTTTCGTGAATATTTTGTAATCACAGTTCGTGAGGCTTATTGGTCGATAAGACTTTACTGACAACAGTTTAACCGGGTCCTCGCACTTAGGGATTAGCACTGTATGAGCGGTTCGGAACGATGGCGGCATTCGCTGTGTTGCATACATTTCCTGGAAGAGCATGGTATGGCCGATGGCAAGGATGCTGTGTTTCCGACTGCACCTGTATCGTGCTATGTGCATTCGCCCAGTGAATGTATTGCTCCATCACGAACGCGGCAGTCTTTCCGCGAACAATACACGCACACGTCGATTACTCCGTTTGTGGATGTTCGCTGCATGCGTGCGTGCAAGTAAGTCATGCTCGCTCACAAAAACAAGAAAGAGGGGGAGCGCATTATGCGTGCGTTGCAGCCCACAATGTGCCACTTTATCGACGAGTTGTCATTGAGCTGTATGCGGGCGGGCGTGATAGCGAAGCGGTTAGAAGCTCGTGCGACTAAATTTTGCATGCAGCATTACGTCCGTCATTCCGCGCAGAATATCGCGTAGTGGCCTGCATATTGGTTTCACACTTCGGCGTCGGCTCTACCAGCAGGCTCCAGTTGAACGTAAGTAACAGTAAAAGCAGCTGCCCACACACACACACACAAAAAAAAAACGTCACAGAAACACGGAATAATAAAAAAAAGCAAAAAGAAGGGTGCCATCAGCACTCGGTGTTCCCAGGTGGTCTCCCTCCCAAGTACTGACCGAGCCCAATGCTGCTTAGCTTCGGGGATCGGACGAGAACCGGCGTATTCAGCATGGTATGACCGATGGCAAGGATGCTGTGTTTCCGAATGCACCTGTATCGTGCTATGTGCATTCGCCCAGTGAATGTATTGCTCCATCACGTACGCCGCAGTCTTTCCGCGAACAATACACGCACACGTCGATTACTCCGTTTGTGGTTGTTCGCTGCATGCGTGCGTGCAAGTAAGTCATGCTCGCTCACAAAAACAAGAAAGAGGGGGAGCGCATTATGCGAGCGTTGCAGCCCACAATGTGCCACTTTATCGACGAGTTGTCATTGAGCTGTATGCGGGCGGGCGTGATAGCGAAGCGGTTAGAAGCTCGTGCGACTAAATTTTGCATGCAGCATTA
>NC_091823.1:170812744-170817744 GCF_038994185.2 Dermacentor albipictus
GTCCGTCATTCCGCGCAGAATATCGCGTAGTGGCCTGCATATTGGTTTCACACTTCGGCGTCGGCTCTACCAGCAGGCTCCAGTTGAACGTAAGTAACAGTAAAAGCAGCTGCCCACACACACACACACACAAAAAAAAAACGTCACAGAAACACGGAATAATAAAAAAAAGCAAAAAGAAGGGTGCCATCAGCACTCGGTGTTCCCAGGTGGTCTCCCTCCCAAGTACTGACCGAGCCCAATGCTGCTTAGCTTCGGGGATCGGACGAGAACCGGCGTATTCAGCATGGTATGGCCGATGGCAAGGATGCTGTGTTTCCGACTGCACCTGTATCGTGCTATGTGCATTCGCCCAGTGAATGTATTGCTCCATCACGTACGCGGCAGTCTTTCCGCGAACAATACACGCACACGTCGATTACTCCGTTTGTGGTTGTTCGCTGCATGCGTGCGTGCAAGTAAGTCATGCTCGCTCACAAAAACAAGAAAGAGGGGGAGCGCATTATGCGTGCGTTGCAGCCCACAATGTGCCACTTTATCGACGAGTTGTCATTGAGCTGTATGCGGGCGGGCGTGATAGCGAAGCGGTTAGAAGCTCGTGCGACTAAATTTTGCATGCAGCATTACGTCCGTCATTCCGCGCAGAATATCGCGTAGTGGCCTGCATATTGGTTTCACACTTCGGCATCGGCTCTACCAGCAGGCTCCAGTTGAACGTAAGTAACAGTAAAAGCAGCTGCCCACACACACACACACACACACACACACAAAATAAAAAACGTCACAGAAACACGGAATTATAAAAAAAAGCAAAAAGAAGGGTGCCATCAGCACTCGGTGTTCCCAGGTGGTCTCCCTCCCAAGTACTGACCGAGCCCAATGCTGCTTAGCTTCGGGGATCGGACGAGAACCGGCGTATTCAGATGGTATGGCCGATGGCAAGGATGCTGTGTTTCCGACTGCACCTGTATCGTGCTATGTGCATTCGCCCAGTGAATGTATTGCTCCATCACGTACGCGGCAGTCTTTCCGCGAACAATACACGCACACGTCGATTTCTCCGTTTGTGGTTGTTCGCTGCATGCGTGCGTGCAAGTAAGTCATGCTCGCTCACAAAAACAAGAAAGAGGGGGAGCGCATTATGCTTGCGTTGCAGCCCACAATGTGCCACTTTATCGACGAGTTGTCATTGAGCTGTATGCGGGCGGGCGTGATAGCGAAGCGGTTAGAAGCTCGTGCGACTAAATTTTGCATGCAGCATTACGTCCGTCATTCCGCGCAGAATATCGCGTAGTGGCCTTCATATTGGTTTCACACTTCGGCGTCGGCTCTACCAGCAGGGTCCAGTTGAACGTAAGTAACAGTAAAAGCAGCTGCCCACACACACACACAAAAAAAAAACGTCACAGAAAGACCTGCACCACTCGGTGTTCCCAGGTGGTCTCCCTCCCAAGTACTGACCGAGCCCAATGCTGCTTAGCTTCGGGGATCGGACGAGAACCGGCGTATTCAGCATGGTATGGCCGATGGCAAAGATGCTGTGTTTCCGACTGCACCTGTATCGTGCTATGTGCATTCGCCCAGTGAATGTATTGCTCCATCACGTACGCGGCAGTCTTTCCGCGAACAATACACGCACACGTCGATTACTCCGTTTGTGGATGTTCGCTGCATGCGTGCGTGCAAGTAAGTCATGCTCGCTCACAAAAACAAGAAAGAGGGGGAGCGCATTATGCGTGCGTTGCAGCCCACAATGTGCCACTTTATCGACGAGTTGTCATTGAGCTGTATGCGGGTGGGCGTGATAGCGAAGCGGTTAGAAGCTCGTGCGACTAAATTTTGCATGCAGCATTACGTCCGTCATTCCGCGCAGAATATCGCGTAGTGGCCTGCATATTGGTTTCACACTTCGGCGTCGGCTCTACCAGCAGGCTCCAGTTGAACGTAAGTAACAGTAAAAGCAGCTGCCCACACACACACACACAAAAAAAAAAACGTCACAGAAACACGGAATAATAAAAAAAAGCAAAAAGAAGGGTGCCATCAGCACTCGGTGTTCCCAGGTGGTCTCCCTCCCAAGTACTGACCGAGCCCAATGCTGCTTAGCTTCGGGGATCGGACGAGAACCGGCGTATTCAGCATGGTATGGCCGATGGCAAGGATGCTGTGTTTCCGACTGCACCTGTATCGTGCTATGTGCATTCGCCCAGTGAATGTATTGCTCCATCACGTACGCGGCAGTCTTTCCGCGAACAATACACGCACACGTCGATTACTCCGTTTGTGGTTGTTCGCTGCATGCGTGCGTGCAAGTAAGTCATGCTCGCTCACAAAAACAAGAAAGAGGGGGAGCGCATTATGCGTGCGTTGCAGCCCACAATGTGCCACTTTATCGACGAGTTGTCATTGAGCTGTATGCGGGCGGGCGTGATAGCGAAGCGGTTAGAAGCTCGTGCGACTAAATTTTGCATGCAGCATTACGTCCGTCATTCCGCGCAGAATATCGCGTAGTGGCCTGCATATTGGTTTCACACTTCGGCGTCGGCTCTACCAGCAGGCTCCAGTTGAACGTAAGTAACAGTAAAAGCAGCTGCCCACACACACACACACACACACACACAAAAAAAAACGTCACAGAAACACGGAATTATAAAAAAAAGCAAAAAGAAGGGTGCCATCAGCACTCGGTGTTCCCAGGTGGTCTCCCTCCCAAGTACTGACCGAGCCCAATGCTGCTTAGCTTCGGGGATCGGACGAGAACCGGCGTATTCAGATGGTATGGCCGATGGCAAGGATGCTGTGTTTCCGACTGCACCTGTATCGTGCTATGTGCATTCGCCCAGTGAATGTATTGCTCCATCACGTACGCGGCAGTCTTTCCGCGAACAATACACGCACACGTCGATTTCTCCGTTTGTGGTTGTTCGCTGCATGCGTGCGTGCAAGTAAGTCATGCTCGCTCACAAAAACAAGAAAGAGGGGGAGCGCATTATGCGTGCGTTGCAGCCCACAATGTGCCACTTTATCGACGAGTTGTCATTGAGCTGTATGCGGGCGGGCGTGATAGCGAAGCGGTTAGAACCTCGTGCGACTAAATTTTGCATGCAGCATTACGTCCGTCATTCCGCGCAGAATATCGCGTAGTGGCCTTCATATTGGTTTCACACTTCGGCGTCGGCTCTACCAGCAGGCTCCAGTTGAACGTAAGTAACAGTAAAAGCAGCTGCCCACACACACACACACAAAAAAACGTCACAGAAAGACCTGCACCACTCGGTGTTCCCAGGTGGTCTCCCTCCCAAGTACTGACCGAGCCCAATGCTGCTTAGCTTCGGGGATCGGACGAGAACCGGCGTATTCAGCATGGTATGGCCGATGGCAAGGATGCTGTGTTTCCGACTGCACCTGTATCGTGCTATGTGCATTCGCCCAGTGAATGTATTGCTCCATCACGTACGCGGCAGTCTTTCCGCGAACAATACACGCACACGTCGATTACTCCGTTTGTGGTTGTTCGCTGCATGCGTGCGTGCAAGTAAGTCATGCTCGCTCACAAAAACAAGAAAGAGGGGGAGCGCATTATGCGTGCGTTGCAGCCCACAATGTGCCACTTTATCGACGAGTTGTCATTGAGCTGTATGCGGGCGGGCGTGATAGCGAAGCGGTTAGAAGCTCGTGCGACTAAATTTTGCATGCAGCATTACGTCCGTCATTCCGCGCAGAATATCGCGTAGTGGCCTGCATATTGGTTTCACACTTCGGCGTCGGCTCTACCAGCAGGCTCCAGTTGAACGTAAGTAACAGTAAAAGCAGCTGCCCACACACACACACACACACACACACAAAAAAAAAAAAAACGTCACAGAAACACGGAATTATAAAAAAAAGCAAAAAGAAGGGTGCCATCAGCACTCGGTGTTCCCAGGTGGTCTCCCTCCCAAGTACTGACCGAGCCCAATGCTGCTTAGCTTCGGGGATCGGACGAGAACCGGCGTATTCAGATGGTATGGCCGATGGCAAGGATGCTGTGTTTCCGACTGCACCTGTATCGTGCTATGTGCATTCGCCCAGTGAATGTATTGCTCCATCACGTACGCGGCAGTCTTTCCGCGAACAATACACGCACACGTCGATTACTCCGTTTGTGGTTGTTCGCTGCATGCGTGCGTTGCAGCCCACAATGTGCCACTTTATCGACGAGTTGTCATTGAGCTGTATGCGGGCGGGCGTGATAGCGAAGCGGTTAGAAGCTCGTGCGACTAAATTTTGCATGCAGCATTACGTCCGTCATTCCGCGCAGAATATCGCGTAGTGGCCTTCATATTGGTTTCACACTTCGGCGTCGGCTCTACCAGCAGGCTCCAGTTGAACGTAAGTAACAGTAAAAGCAGCTGCCCACACACACACACAAAAAAAAACGTCACAGAAAGACCTGCACCACTCGGTGTTCCCAGGTGGTCTCCCTCCCAAGTACTGACCGAGCCCAATGCTGCTTAGCTTCGGGGATCGGACGAGAACCGGCGTATTCAGCATGGTATGGCCGATGGCAAGGATGCTGTGTTTCCGACTGCACCTGTATCGTGCTATGTGCATTCGCCCAGTGAATGTATTGCTCCATCACGTACGCGGCAGTCTTTCCGCGAACAATACACGCACACGTCGATTACTCCGTTTGTGGTTGTTCGCTGCATGCGTGCGTACAAGTAAGTCATGCTCGCTCACAAAAACAAGAAAGAGGGGGAGCGCATTATGCGTGCGTTGCAGCCCACAATGTGCCACTTTATCGACGAGTTGTCATTGAGCTGTATGCGGGCGGGCGTGATAGCGAAGCGGTTAGAAGCTCGTGCGACTAAATTTTGCATGCAGCATTACGTCCGTCATTCCGCGCAGAATATCGCGTAGTGGCCTGCATATTGGTTTCACACTTCGGCGTCGGCTCTACCAGCAGGCTCCAGTTGAACGTAAGTAACAGTAAAAGCAGCTGCCCACACACACACACA
>NC_091823.1:170822744-170827744 GCF_038994185.2 Dermacentor albipictus
TGCCCACACACACACACACAAAAAAAACGTCACAGAAAGACCTGCACCACTCGGTGTTCCCAGGTGGTCTCCCTCCCAAGTACTGACCGAGCCCAATGCTGCTTAGCTTCGGGGATCGGACGAGAACCGGCGTATTCAGCATGGTATGGCCGATGGCAAGGATGCTGTGTTTACGACTGCACCTGTATCGTGCTATGTGCATTCGCCCAGTGAATGTATTGCTCCATCACGTACGCGGCAGTCTTTCCGCGAACAATACACGCACACGTCGATTACTCCGTTTGTGGATGTTCGCTGCATGCGTGCGTGCAAGTAAGTCATGCTCGCTCACAAAAACAAGAAAGAGGGGGAGCGCATTATGCGTGCGTTGCAGCCCACAATGTGCCACTTTATTGACGAGTTGTCATTGAGCTGTATGCGGGCGGGCGTGATAGCGAAGCGGTTAGAAGCTCGTGCGACTAAATTTTGCATGCAGCATTACGTCCGTCATTCCGCGCAGAATATCGCGTAGTGGCCTGCATATTGGTTTCACACTTCGGCGTCGGCTCTACCAGCAGGCTCCAGTTGAACGTAAGTAACAGTAAAAGCAGCTGCCCACACACACACACACACAAAAAAAAAAACGTCACAGAAACACGGAATAATAAAAAAAAGCAAAAAGAAGGGTGCCATCAGCACTCGGTGTTCCCAGGTGGTCTCCCTCCCAAGTACTGACCGAGCCCAATGCTGCTTAGCTTCGGGGATCGGACGAGAACCGGCGTATTCAGCATGGTATGGCCGATTTTTTTTTTTTTTTCTTTATTGCCTGATTTTTGGTACATAACTATTTACAAGAGGAAAAACAATCACCGTAACAAAAAACAAAGTACAACATACATTTGGTGTTGTGCACATATTCAACCAGTATCGTACTGGCTGAGTATAATCAAAATTCACGCAGATTAACCAAGGGCTCTACTCTTGGGAGCCACTCCGGTGGTTCCCCTGCCGCTTTATGGATAGCGACAAACCAGTGCATGTTTTCTCTGAAATACATACGTGCAGGCTGCGCATCTTTATCGACATGGTATCCTGCCATTCTCGCGCGCCAAATACAATGGAGGCCTAAGAGCATAATTAAATCAAAAGGCACCCCATCCTCATTGTCTATGCTTAAGTAGCGGATGCCATACGGGTCCAATGGAAATTCTTTCTTTAGTGTCCTCTGCAAAACATCCCAGAAGAACACGCCTTCCCAACAGTTTAAGAAAACATGATCTATTGTCTCTGGCTGCTTGCAGATTAAACAGTGCGTTCCCCACGGTAAATATACCCCTTTTCTCTCCAAAAACTTCTTAACTGGTAACGTTCCCGTGTGTAATTTGAAAAAGAAGGTTTTGGTTCCAGGAGGGACCTGCATTTTCTTTACTCGCTTTAAAACATCGCTACTTGGGCCTCCACCGTACAAGGACCTGTACAATGGTACCGGGAAAAGAACGTCGCACAAAGCACAATACAGTTTCTTTTTGTTCACACCGGACAGGTAATCATTCGAGAAGCGCACTGAAAGAAATCGGACACTCGATACAACTTCTTTGTAGAACCCTCGAATCCCTCCCGAAAACTCTTCGGTTGAAACCACATACTCTGGCAGCCGTCTACTCAGCCTCATTTGACATACCGTGCGCAAGAAAGGGTCGGTTGCGTCCCTAAAGAACAAAAACCGGTTTATCAACTGCCGTAGAAAGAGATGGCCCAATCCCAGCCCCCCGTCTTTTACCCGGCGGAACAAGTTGGTCCGGCTGCAGCGCTCCCATTCCGACGCCCACACAAAGACTGCGAAAATCCTGTGTAGCTTCTGAACATTTGACCGTGAACAGTGCAATACTTGCATTACGTACCAAAGCTTGCTGATAAAGAAAAGGTTACAAACAGTGGCTCTGGCAAAAATAGAGAGGTTAGTGCCTTTCCATTTCTCAGCTCTCTCCCGTGTGTCTTTGACCTGCCCTTTCCAGTACTGCTCACTATCGCGATAGGCATCTAGCGGGACGCCCAAGTACTTGCCTGGGGTCGTCACCCAATGCACGTTGGCAAAATGATCTGGCTTCGTTGGCCACGATCCATGCCAGAGCCCGAGGCACTTCGACCAGTTAACTCCACTACCAGTGACGTAGCTAAATTTACGGACACATTTGACAGCCTCAATTATGCTCCGCTGATCCTCCGCAAAAACAGCGACATCATCTGCATAATCCAACAGCTTCACTTCAACTGCTTGGAGCCTAAATCCTGTAATTCTATTGTTTTCAATCAATCTCATGCACAGGGTTTCAATATAGATACAAAACAACAGAGGGCTGAGGGGGCAGCCCTGACGCACAGAACGTCGCAGGCTGATGGGAGCCCCCAAACTCTTATTCACGATCAATCTGGTCGTGCAGTTACGGTACGCCAGGGCGACCCCCTCGCAGATTACAGTTCCGAGATGGGCATGGTCTAAGACGGCAAACAAGATTTCATGAGCCACGCAATCAAAGGCCTTCTCGAGGTCAATCTGTAAAATGGCAGTCCGACCATTACTATCATCACAGCACTCAAGGACACTGCGAGCTTTGTGAATATTGGTAACAATAGTCCGACCTTTAATCCCACATGTCTGGTGAGGCCCGACAATGTCCTGTATCACTGACTGCAATCTACGCGCCAATATCTTCATAAAGATTTTATACTCGATATTGGTGAGTGCTATGGGACGATACGACGTAACTGATCTTAATTTCGCTGCATCATCAGTTTTAGGAATGAGTACGGTGTGCGACGACCCATAGGACGGAGGCAATGTTTTCAATTTGTAAGCCTCATTAAAGATTACATTCAAGACAGGGCTAATTTCGTGCTTGAATTCTTTATAAAACCCGGCGCTGAAGCCGTCTGGTCCAGGCGATTTTCCCAGGTTTAAATTGTCTATGGCCTGTTCAACTTCGCTTTCTGTTATCGCTAGTTCCAATCTCTGTTTTATTTCGTCGTCCAGTCTGGGTATAGCACGCAAAAACTCATTCCCAAATGTGGTAGCGTCTACATTGTGGTACGAGAATAGCGCCTGGTAATGCTCATGAAAAGCAGCTTTGATGTCGTCTAGGTCTGTTGATAAAGTCCCGCCCCATTCTATTCCGTAGATGTGATTCCTTTCAGCGCGTGCTTTTTCTAAGCCTAGCGCTCGTTTCGACGGCGCTTCGCCAGCAGCTGTGTCTTCAGCCCTTGCCCTCACCAGTGCTCCCCGATAGCGTTGCTCTTCAAGTTGCTCTAGCTGTTGTTTCACTTTTCTGATGTCTTCTATCCACTTGCCCGGTGCCTGAGATTCCTGCCTCAGCAGTTTATGAAGAAGTGCCTTTAACTCAGTCTCTTTTTGTTTCTCCGCGTAACGAATACAGGTAGCCCTCTCTATTGCCTTTATTTTTAGGGTTTCCTTACTCAGCTCCCACTGTTGCCATACGTGAAGGTTTTTACTGGGGTCTATTTTCCTTATTTCTTCTCTTACTGCTCGGTTAAACGGTTCATCTTGAAGAAGCTTATTATTTAATTTCCACATTTCCCATGAGAAAGCGTTACCTCGCGTTGGAATTCCTATGCAGCACTGAACTAAACAATGGTCAGAAAACGACACTGGAACTACTTGGTAACTGTTACATTCCGGAAGGATGTCAACAGACGCATAAATGCGGTCGAGCCGTGCGTGACTAGAGCCCTCAAACCGCGTGTACTTCACAGCACGCGCTCCTTCGAGGCACTCTGCCACATCCTCAAGGTCCCAGTTCTCTATGATTCGCGACAACACTTCTGTGCTTTTGTCTCTAAACCCACGAATGCTTGTTTTATCCCGCGCACTGAGGACACAGTTGAAATCGCCCATCACTATGAGCTGTCTTCCCTTGCATAGACGCTCTTCAATTTGGTGAAAAAACTGAGCCCTTTCATCCACCTTATTGGGCGCGTACATGCATACAATACGCCACTCGTTGTTGTTGAACGAAAAATCAACGACAACACACCGGCCCGACACACACGAATAAATTGCATGCACCTCTAGCCCCGGCAACTTCTTAACAAAAAGGACACAGCCAGCGGATGTACCCACCGCATGACTGACTACAGCGGAAAACCTAGACGTGAAACGCTGCACCATAACGCCGGTCTCCTCTTCACCATCGACTTTCGTCTCCTGCACGGCTAGCACATCAATGTCGTGCTCCGTTATAAGTCGGTAAAGCTGGCCTTGCTTTCTTTTCCCTGCCAGTCCTCGAACGTTTAGAGTGGCGACTTTCAGCGGACACGTTGGAGCCATGCTAACAATAGGGGAAGAGACCGGCAATATGGTGCTTACCTCTCGCGTCTAGCACGAGGCTAGACGCCGCCATCGCCGCTAGTGCGGTCAGGCGGAAGAACATGAGCGTGTCCTAGGGACTCCGAATTTCCGGCACGCTTGTCTGCCGGAACGTTAGGGCGCGGCCGAAACGATGAACGTCGGCTTTGAGGCGCCTTTGCCGGGGGCTCCTCGGCTCCGGGCGTCGCAGTCTGGTCACCATCGGCACTGGTTTGGGCGTGGGAACGCTTCGCCGCAGCGGAGACGCTGGTCGACGTGCGGGCACCACTCTTGTCCGGTTGCAGCTCGTTCGGACCCTTGGGCTCGACGACCTTGGGCTCCGGAGTGCTCTCCCCATCCTTTCCGGTTGTCTGGTTTGACCCAGGCAAGTCATCCGCTGGTTGTTGGCTCGCTGAACCATCCCCAGCGAGGGCGTCTCCGCCGGTAGACGCTGACGAGTCGAGTGGCCCCGTTTGCTTGCCCACCTCGTCCGTTCCCCTCGCTGCATCCTCGGCTTCAACGACGTCCATGAGTTCGGCGATCTCGTCCGTCTTTCCCAGCCCGGTAGCCGCCGCATAGGTACGGACGCAGTCAGCGTCCGCGTGTCCATAGCGTCTGCACTTCGAGCACCGGGGCACCTTACAGTCACGGCGAACATGGC
>NC_091823.1:170832744-170837744 GCF_038994185.2 Dermacentor albipictus
GCGTACATTCGCGTGTGCGCTCATTTTCCGCTTCCCAATGTTTTGCAGGTTCTTGATATTGGTCTAGTGGCACTCCCAAGTATTTGACAGGTGACGTTGCCCACTGAACGCTCTCAAACATTTCAGGCGCATAATCCCATTTTCCGTGCCAGAAACCAAAACACTTTTCCCAGTTTATCACACTTCCGGAGGCTTTGCAAAACCTAGCCGCGTCCTTCACCACTTCAGTTAGACTTTCCCTATCTTCGCAAAATATGGCGATATCATCCGCATACGCAAGTACTTTAACTTCAGTGGACAACATCCCGAAGCCACGCACTTTTTCGTGTGATTTAATTTTCAGGCAAAAAGGTTCGAGATACAGTGCAAACAACAATGGAGACAATGGGCACCCTTGCCTCACGGAAGAACGAACTGTGATACTTTCACTCAGCTGCTTATTAACAATAAGATTTGCCGTACAACCAGCATATGCCATTTTGACACCTTCCAAGAGCACTCTGCCGACATTCACGTGTTCGAGGATACAAAACAGAACTTGGTGGTTGACGCGGTCAAAGGCCTTTTCCATGTCCAGTTGCAACATGGCTACACGTTTATCAAAAGCATCGCAGCATTCTAATATGCTCCGTGCTACGTGAATATTTGTCGTTATCGTAAGCATGGTATGGCCGATGGCAAGGATGCTGTGTTTCCGACTGCACCTGTATCGTGCTATGTGCATTCGCCCAGTGAATGTATTGCTCCATCACGTACGCGGCAGTCTTTCCGCGAACAATACACGCACACGTCGATTACTCCGTTTGTGGTTGTTCGCTGCATGCGTGCGTGCAAGTAAGTCATGCTCGCTCACAAAAACAAGAAAGAGGGGGAGCGCATTATGCGTGCGTTGCAGCCCACAATGTGCCACTTTATCGACGAGTTGTCATTCAGCTGTATGCGGGCGGGCGTGATAGCGAAGCGGTTAGAAGCTCGTGCGACTAAATTTTGCATGCAGCATTACGTCCGTCATTCCGCGCAGAATATCGCGTAGTGGCCTTCATATTGGTTTCACACTTCGGCGTCGGCTCTACCAGCAGGCTCCAGTTGAACGTAAGTAACAGTAAAAGCAGCTGCCCACACACACACACACACACAAAAAAAAACGTCACAGAAACACGGAATAATAAAAAAAAGCAAAAAGAAGGGTGCCATCAGCACTCGGTGTTCCCAGGTGGTCTCCCTCCCAAGTACTGACCGAGCCCAATGCTGCTTAGCTTCGGGGATCGGACGAGAACCGGCGTATTCAGCATGGTATGGCCGATGGCATGGATGCTGTGTTTCTGACTGCACCTGTATCGTGCTATGTGCATTCGCCCAGTGAATGTATTGCTCCATCACGTACGCGGCAGTCTTTCCGCGAACAATACACGCACACGTCGATTACTCCGTTTGTGGTTGTTCGCTGCATGCGTGCGTGCAAGTAAGTCATGCTCGCTCACAAAAACAAGAAAGAGGGGGAGCGCATTATGCGTGCGTTGCAGCCCACAATGTGCCACTTTATCGACGAGTTGTCATTGAGCTGTATGCGGGCGGGCGTGATAGCGAAGCGGTTAGAAGCTCGTGCGACTAAATTTTGCATGCAGCATTACGTCCGTCATTCCGCGCAGAATATCGCGTAGTGGCCTTCATATTGGTTTCACACTTCGGCGTCGGCTCTACCAGCAGGCTCCAGTTGAACGTAAGTAACAGTAAAAACAGCTGCCCACACACACACACACACACAAAAAAAAAACGTCACAGAAACACGGAATAATAAAAAAAAAGCAAAAAGAAGGGTGCCAACAGCACTCGGTGTTCCCAGGTGGTCTCCCTCCCAAGTACTGACCGAGCCCAATGCTGCTTAGCTTCGGGGATCGGACGAGAACCGGCGTATTCAGCATGGTATGGCCGATTTTTTTTTTTAATTTAATGCCGGTTTTCGACACAATACTCAACATACAAATACTACACACATGTCAGCAATACAAGCTTGCGGGGAAGAAAAAGGGGAAAAAAAATAGCGATAATGCCGACTGTCCGTATGGGACCGGCGTTGTCGAATTAAAATGCCTTCATGGCTGTGAGAGCTTCAAGCCTCGACAGCCAATCCGGTGGACATTCTTGCAATTTCTGTATATCAACGTACCGCGACATACATTCTCTAAAATATATGTGAACCGGGCGGGCGTCGGCATCGCAATGGTATCCAGCCATTCGAGCCCGCCATATACAGTGGAGTGCATTCAACATAAAAAAGTCGTATGGAACTCCCTCTTCATCCTTAATTGGCAGATACCGTATACCTTGGGGGTCTACAGGTAATTCTTTCTTCAGTGTTCGCTTCAAGACGTCCCAGAAGAACACAGCCGCCCAGCAGTGCAAGAACACGTGATCGATGGTTTCGGGCTTCTTGCAGATCAAGCAGTGTGATCCCCACGGCACAAGACAGCCTCGCTCTTCCATAAATGTCTTCACGGAAAGTGTTCCAGTGTGGAGCTTAAAAAAGAAGGTTTTAACCCCTGGTGGTACCTGCATGCGTTTCACCCGTTTAAGGACGTCTTGTCCTGGCCCTCCACTGTATATGGCTCTGTATAAGGGCACTGGGAACACAATGTCGCACACATCATTATACAGTTTTTTCCTTTTCACTTCAAACAGAAAATCATTTGAAAAACGAACTGACAGGAAACGCACGCTGTCGACCACTTCCTTAAGATATCCTCGAAGTTTTCCGGTCATGCTTGCCGTACTAACAACATACGCCCGGCAACGCGTCGCTCAACTTGAGTTGACATACGGTGCGCAAAAAAGGATCGCGCACATCTCGAAAAAACAAAAAGCGGTTGACAAGTTGACGAACAAAAAGATGTGCCAGGCCAACACCCCCGTCCTTCACTCTTCTAAACAAATTGGTTCGGCTAGCCCTCTCCCATGCTGAACCCCAGATGAAGACCGCAAAAACTCTGTGCAGCCTTTGCACATTTGCCCTGGAACAATGCAACACTTGCATAACATAATATAACTTCGCTATAAAAAACATATTACAAATTGTTGCCCTTGAAAAAATAGACTGGTTAGTGCTTGTCCATCTGTCCGCTTTTTCTTTCGTTTCATTAGTTCGGTTCCTCCAGTACTCATCGCTGCTTTTGTACCTGTCGAGGGGAACACCCAGATACTTCGTCGGAGTTTTCACCCAGTTGACATTGGCGAAGTATTCCGGTGCCGAAAACCACTCCCCGTGCCACAGCCCGAGGGATTTGCCCCAATTGACTTTGCTGCCCGTGACGTCACAGAAATGTTTAACTACAGCAATTGTTTCAGTCACACTTGGTTCGTCTGTGCAACACACTGCAACGTCATCAGCATACGCTAGCAGCTTCACTTCGGATCCTGCTAATCTAAAACCACGTATATTGTTATTTGCGGTAATGGCCACACACATTGCTTCTATGTATATAGCAAATAACAGAGGACTGAGGGGACAGCCTTGGCGCACTGACCGCATGATTTTAATGGGGGCCCCCAGAGACTTATTAACAATTAACCTTGTAGTGCAGTTCTGGTACGCCAAGGCCACACCCTCAGTGATGATGGTACCTACATTAACATGATCCAATATGGAGAACAAAATAACGTGAGCGACGCAATCGAACGCTTTCTCAAGATCCAGCTGAAGAACTGCAACGCCGCCACCGGTGACGTCACAGCACTCGAGCACACACCGCATCTTATGGATGTTAGAAAAAATTGTTCGCCCTTTGATTCCACAAGTCTGATGGTCTGCAACGATTTCCTTTATGACGCTTTGAAGTCTGGTTGCTAAAATCTTCATAAATATCTTGTAATCCACATTTGTTAGTGATATGGGCCTATAGGATGATACGAATCTCAGTTTATCTAATTTATCGTTCTTCGGAATTAGAATAGTGTGCGCTTTCCCAAAAGAAGGTGGCAATGATTTCTGCTCGTACGCTTCATTAAGTACTTCTACTAATAAAGGGGCCAGTTCTCTTTTCAATGTCTTATATAGGGCGGCGCTGAGTCCATCTGGTCCCGGTGACTTGCCCAAGTTTAAATCGTCTATTGCCTTTTCAACTTCCCTCTCCGTTATTTTCCCTTCTAATCGCTCCTTAGCTTCATCACTCAAACGCGGCATACGGTGCAGAAAGTCTGCTTTGAAACCCTCTAAATTCGCTTCCTGAAATGCAAAGAGCGACTGATAGTACTGGAAGAAGGCGTGTGCTATGCTCTCGGTGTCGTCAACAACAGCTCCATTCATTAAAAGGTGATCGACATGGTTTCGTCGTCCGTGTGCCTTCTCTAAACCGAGCGCCCTTTTAGTGGGCGTCTCCCCTGCCGCTAGTGCGTCTGCTCGTGCTCGCACTATGGCACCTTGATAGCGTTCCTTGTCAAACAGTTCAAGCTTTTCCTTGACGCTCCGCACATCGTCTTTGTACAGACCAGGCTCTTTGCACTCAAGCGTTATCAGCTGCTGAAGTAGTGTTCGCAAACCATTTCTTTAGATTCCCTCTCAAATTTGAGGCAGCTTGACCTTTCTAAGGCTTTCATTTTAACTTTTTGTTTAAGACATTCCCACTTTTCTGCTATTGTGTCAGCCGCATCTTCGCGTATTTCATTAACCGCATCCCGTACTGCCTTTACAAAAGTTTCATCATTTAATAACAAGTCATTGAGTTTCCATAGATACCAATTAAAAGCATGTTCCCTTTTCCTTATACCTATGTTACATTTTACCAGGCAGTGATCCGAAAATGACACGGGTACAACGCAATAACCGTGGCATCCTGGAATCATGTCCAACGAAATGTACATGCGATCCAGTCGCGCATGACTACTGCCTTGAAAACGCGTAAATGTCACTTGACGCCCCCCTTCCAGACATTGAAAAACATCATCAAGTTCATTTTCATCAACTAATTTTGACAAAACGTCACTACTTCTATCACGTACACCGGCAT
>NC_091823.1:170847744-170850244 GCF_038994185.2 Dermacentor albipictus
GGATGCTGTGTTTCCGACTGCACCTGTATCGTGCTATGTGCATTCGCCCAGTGAATGTATTGCTCCATCACGTACGCGGCAGTCTTTCCGCGAACAATACACGCACACGTCGATTACTCCGTTTGTGGTTGTTCGCTGCATGCGTGCGTGCAAGTAAGTCATGCTCGCTCACAAAAACAAGAAAGAGGGGGAGCGCATTATGCGTGCGTTGCAGCCCACAATGTGCCACTTTATCGACGAGTTGTCATTGAGCGGTATGCGGGCGGGCGTGATAGCGAAGCGGTTAGAAGCTCGTGCGACTAAATTTTGCATGCAGCATTACGTCCGTCATTCCGCGCAGAATATCGCGTAGTGGCCTTCATATTGGTTTCACACTTCGGCGTCGGCTCTACCAGCAGGCTCCAGTTGAACGTAAGTAACAGTAAAAGCAGCTTCCCACACACACACACACACACACAAAAAAAAACGTCACAGAAACACGGAATAATAAAAAAAAGCAAAAAGAAGGGTGCCAACAGCACTCGGTGTTCCCAGGTGGTCTCCCTCCCAAGTACTGACCGAGCCCAATGCTGCTTAGCTTCGGGGATCAGACGAGAACCGGCGTATTCAGCATGGTATGGCCGATGGCAAGGATGCTGTGTTTCCGACTGCACCTGTATCGTGCTATGTGCATTCGCCCAGTGAATGTATTGCTCCATTACGTACGCGGCAGTCTTTCCGCGAACAATACACGCACACGTCGATTACTCCGTTTGTGGATGTTCGCTGCATGCGTGCGTGCAAGTAAGTCATGCTCGCTCACAAAAACAAGAAAGAGGGGGAGCGCATTATGCGTACGTTGCAGCCCACAATGTGCCACTTTATCGACGAGTTGTCATTGAGCTGTATGCGGGCGGGCGTGATAGCGAAGCGGTTAGAAGCTCGTGCGACTAAATTTTGCATGCAGCATTACGTCCGTCATTCCGCGCAGAATATCGCGTAGTGGCCTGCATATTGGTTTCACACTTCGGCGTCGGCTCTACCAGCAGGCTCCAGTTGAACGTAAGTAACAGTAAAAGCAGCTGCCCACACACACACACACAAAAAAAAACGTCACAGAAACACGGAATAATAAAAAAAAGCAAAAAGAAGGGTGCCATCAGCACTCGGTGTTCCCAGGTGGTCTCCCTCCCAAGTACTGACCGAGCCCAATGCTGCTTAGCTTCGGGGATCGGACGAGAACCGGCGTATTCAGCATGGTATGGCCGATGGCAAGGATGCTGTGTTTCCGACTGCACCTGTATCGTGCTATGTGCATTCGCCCAGTGAATGAATTGCTCCATCACGTACGCGGCAGTCTTTCCGCGAACAATACACGCACACGTCGATTACTCCGTTTGTGGTTGTTCGCTGCATGCGTGCGTGCAAGTAAGTCATGCTCGCTCACAAAAACAAGAAAGAGGGGGAGCGCATTATGCGTGCGTTGCAGCCCACAATGTGCCACTTTATCGACGAGTTGTCATTGAGCTGTATGCGGGCGGGCGTGATAGCGAAGCGGTTAGAAGCTCGTGCGACTAAATTTTGCATGCAGCATTACGTCCGTCATTCCGCGCAGAATATCGCGTAGTGGCCTTCATATTGGTTTCACACTTCGGCGTCGGCTCTACCAGCAGGCTCCAGTTGAACGTAAGTAACAGTAAAAGCAGCTGCCCACACACACACACACAAAAAAAAACGTCACAGAAACACGGAATAATAAAAAAAAAGCAAAAAGAAGGGTGCCAACAGCACTCGGTGTTCCCAGGTGGTCTCCCTCCCAAGTACTGACCGAGCCCAATGCTGCTTAGCTTCGGGGATCGGACGAGAACCGGCGTATTCAGCATGGTATGGCCGATGGCAAGGATGCTGTGTTTCCGACTGCACCTGTATCGTGCTATGTGCATTCGCCCAGTGAATGTATTGCTCCATCACGTACGCGGCAGTCTTTCCGCGAACAATACACGCACACGTCGATTACTCCGTTTGTGGATGTTCGCTGCATGCGTGCGTGCAAGTAAGTCATGCTCGCTCACAAAAACAAGAAAGAGGGGGAGCGCATTATGCGTGCGTTGCAGCCCACAATGTGCCACTTTATCGACGAGTTGTCATTGAGCTGTATGCGGGCGGGCGTGATAGCGAAGCGGTTAGAAGCTCGTGCGACTAAATTTTGCATGCAGCATTACGTCCGTCATTCCGCGCAGAATATCGCGTAGTGGCCTGCATATTGGTTTCACACTTCGGCGTCGGCTCTACCAGCAGGCTCCAGTTGAACGTAAGTAACAGTAAAAGCAGCTGCCCACACACACACACACACACAAAAAAAAAACGTCACAGAAAGACCAGCACCACTCGGTGTTCCCAGGTGGTCTCCCTCCCAAGTACTGACCGAGCCCAATGCTGCTTAGCTTCGGGGATCGGACGAGAACCGGCGTATTCAGCATGGTATGGCCGATGGCAAGGATGCTGTGTTTCCGACTGCACC
>NC_091823.1:170860244-170865244 GCF_038994185.2 Dermacentor albipictus
GCTGCTTAGCTTCGGGGATCGGACGAGAACCGGCGTATTCAGCATGGTATGGCCGATGGCAAGGATGCTGTGTTTCCGACTGCACCTGTATCGTGCTATGTGCATTCGCCCAGTGAATGTATTGCTCCATCACGTACGCGGCAGTCTTTCCGCGAACAATACACGCACACGTCGATTACTCCGTTTGTGGTTGTTCGCTGCATGCGTGCGTGCAAGTAAGTCATGCTCGCTCACAAAAACAAGAAAGAGGGGGAGCGCATTATGCGTGCGTTGCAGCCCACAATGTGCCACTTTATCGACGAGTTGTCATTGAGCTGTATGCGGGCGGGCGTGATAGCGAAGCGGTTAGAAGCTCGTGCGACTAAATTTTGCATGCAGCATTACGTCCGTCATTCCGCGCAGAATATCGCGTAGTGGCTTTCATATTGGTTTCACACTTCGGCGTCGGCTCTACCAGCAGGCTCCAGTTGAACGTAAGTAACAGTAAAAGCAGCTGCCCACACACACACACACACACACACACACAAAAAAAAACGTCACAGAAAGACCAGCACCACTCGGTGTTCCCAGGTGGTCTCCCTCCCAAGTACTGACCGAGCCCAATGCTGCTTAGCTTCGGGGATCGGACGAGAACCGGCGTATTCAGCATGGTATGGCCGATGGCAAGGATGCTGTGTTTCCGACTGCACCTGTATCGTGCTATGTGCATTCGCCCAGTGAATGTATTGCTCCATCACGTACGCGGCAGTCTTTCCGCGAACAATACACGCACACGTCGATTACTCCGTTTGTGGTTGTTCGCTGCATGCGTGCGTTCAAGTAAGTCATGCTCGCTCACAAAAACAAGAAAGAGGGGGAGCGCATTATGCGTGCGTTGCAGCCCACAATGTGCCACTTTATCGACGAGTTGTCATTGAGCTGTATGCGGGCGGGCGTGATAGCGAAGCGGTTAGAAGCTCGTGCGACTAAATTTTGCATGCAGCATTACGTCCGTCATTCCGCGCAGAATATCGCGTAGTGGCCTGCATATTGGTTTCACACTTCGGCGTCGGCTCTACCAGCAGGCTCCAGTTGAACGTAAGTAACAGTAAAAGCAGCTGCCCACACACACACACACACACACACATACAAAAAAAAACGTCACAGAAACACGGAATAATAAAAAAAGCAAAAAGAAGGGTGCCATCAGCACTCGGTGTTCCCAGGTGGTCTCCCTCCCAAGTACTGACCGAGCCCAATGCTGCTTAGCTTCGGGGATCGGACGAGAACCGGCGTATTCAGCATGGTATGGCCGATGGCAAGGATGCTGTGTTTCCGACTGCACCTGTATCGTGCTATGTGCATTCGCCCAGTGAATGTATTGCTCCATCACGTATGCGGCAGTCTTTCCGCGAACAATACACGCACACGTCGATTACTCCATTTGTGGTTGTTCGCTGCATGCGTGCGTGCAAGTAAGTCATGCTCGCTCACAAAAACAAGAAAGAGGGGGAGCGCATTATGCGTGCGTTGCAGCCCACAATGTGCCACTTTATCGACGAGTTGTCATTGAGCTGTATGCGGGCGGGCGTGATAGCGAAGCGGTTAGAAGCTCGTGCGACTAAATTTTGCTTGCAGCATTACGTCCGTCATTCCGCGCAGAATATCGCGTAGTGGCCTGCATATTGGTTTCACACTTCGGCGTCGGCTCTACCAGCAGGCTCCAGTTGAACGTAAGTAACAGTAAAAGCAGCTGCGCACACACACACACACACACACAAAAAAAAACGTCACAGAAACACGGAATAATAAAAAAAGCAAAAAGAAGGGTGCCATCAGCACTCGGTGTTCCCAGGTGGTCTCTCTCCCAAGTACTGACCGAGCCCAATGCTGCTTAGCTTCGGGGATCGGACGAGAACCGGCGTATTCAGCATGGTATGGCCGATGGCAAGGATGCTGTGTTTCCGACTGCACCTGTATCGTGCTATGTGCATTCGCCCAGTGAATGTATTGCTCCATCACGTACGCGGCAGTCTTTCCGCGAACAATACACGCACACGTCGATTACTCCGTTTGTGGTTGTTCGCTGCATGCGTGCGTGCAAGTAAGTCATGCTCGCTCACAAAAACAAGAAAGAGGGGGAGCGCATTATGCGTGCGTTGCAGCCCACAATGTGCCACTTTATCGACGAGTTGTCATTGAGCTGTATGCGGGCGGGCGTGATAGCGAAGCGGTTAGAAGCTCGTGCGACTAAATTTTGCATGCAGCATTACGTCCGTCATTCCGCGCAGAATATCGCGTAGTGGCCTTCATATTGGTTTCACACTTCGGCGTCGGCTCTACCAGCAGGCTCCAGTTGAACGTAAGTAACAGTAAAAGCAGCTGCCCACACACACACACACACACAAAAAAAAACGTCACAGAAACACGGAATAATACAAAAAAGCAAAAAGAAGGGTGCCATCAGCACTCGGTGTTCCCAGGTGGTCTCCCTCCCAAGTACTGACCGAGCCCAATGCTGCTTAGCTTCGGGGATCGGACGAGAACCGGCGTATTCAGCATGGTATGGCCGATGGCAAGGATGCTGTGTTTCCGACTGCACCTGTATCGTGCTATGTGCATTCGCCCAGTGAATGTATTGCTCCATCACGTACGCGGCAGTCTTTCCGCGAACAATACACGCACACGTCGATTACTCCGTTTGTGGTTGTTCGCTGCATGCGTGCGTGCAAGTAAGTCATGCTCGCTCACAAAAACAAGAAAGAGGGGGAGCGCATTATGCGTGCGTTGCAGCCCACAATGTGCCACTTTATCGACGAGTTGTCATTGAGCTGTATGCGGGCGGGCGTGATAGCGAAGCGGTTAGAAGCTCGTGCGACTAAATTTTGCATGCAGCATTACGTCCGTCATTCCGCGCAGAATATCGCGTAGTGGCCTGCATATTGGTTTCACACTTCGGCGTCGGCTCTACCAGCAGGCTCCAGTTGAACGTAAGTAACAGTAAAAGCAGCTGCCCACACACACACACACAAAAAAAAAAAAAAAACGTCACAGAAACACGGAATTATAAAAAAAAGCAAAAAGAAGGGTGCCATCAGCACTCGGTGTTCCCAGGTGGTCTCCCTCCCAAGTACTGACCGAGCCCAATGCTGCTTAGCTTCGGGGATCGGACGAGAACCGGCGTATTCAGATGGTATGGCCGATGGCAAGGATGCTGTGTTTCCGACTGCACCTGTATCGTGCTATGTGCATTCGCCCAGAGAATGTATTGCTCCATCACGTACGCGGCAGTCTTTCCGCGAACAATACACGCACACGTCGATTACTCCGTTTGTGGTTGTTCGCTGCATGCGTGCGTGCAAGTAAGTCATGCTCGCTCACAAAAACAAGAAAGAGGGGGAGCGCATTATGCGTGCGTTGCAGCCCACAATGTGCCACTTTATCGACGAGTTGTCATTGAGCTGTATGCGGGCGGGCGTGATAGCGAAGCGGTTAGAAGCTCGTGCGACTAAATTTTGCATGCAGCATTACGTCCGTCATTCCGCGCAGAATATCGCGTAGTGGCCTTCATATTGGTTTCACACTTCGGCGTCGGCTCTACCAGCAGGCTCCAGTTGAACGTAAGTAACAGTAAAAGCAGCTGCCCACACACACACACACACACACACACACAAAATAAAAAACGTCACAGAAAGACCAGCACCACTCGGTGTTCCCAGGTGGTCTCCCTCCCAAGTACTGACCGAGCCCAATGCTGCTTAGCTTCGGGGATCGGACGAGAACCGGCGTATTCAGCATGGTATGGCCGATGGCAAGGATGCTGTGTTTCCGACTGCACCTGTATCGTGCTATGTGCATTCGCCCAGTGAATGTATTGCTCCATCACGTACGCGGCAGTCTTTCCGCGAACAATACACGCACACGTCGATTACTCCGTTTGTGGTTGTTCGCTGCATGCGTGCGTGCAAGTAAGTCATGCTCGCTCACAAAAACAAGAAAGAGGGGGAGCGCATTATGCGTGCGTTGCAGCCCACAATGTGCCACTTTATCGACGAGTTGTCATTGAGCTGTATGCGGGCGGGCGTGATAGCGAAGCGGTTAGAAGCTCGTGCGACTAAATTTTGCATGCAGCATTACGTCCGTCATTCCGCGCAGAATATCGCGTAGTGGCCTGCATATTGGTTTCACACTTCGGCGTCGGCTCTACCAGCAGGCTCCAGTTGAACGTAAGTAACAGTAAAAGCAGCTGCCCACACACACACACACACACACACACACACACACACAAAAAAACGTCACAGAAACACGGAATAATAAAAAAAGCAAAAAGAAGGGTGCCATCAGCACTCGGTGTTCCCAGGTGGTCTCCCTCCCAAGTACTGACCGAGCCCAATGCTGCTTAGCTTCGGGGATCGGACGAGAACCGGCGTATTCAGCATGGTATGGCCGATGGCAAGGATGCTGTGTTTCCGACTGCACCTGTATCGTGCTATGTGCATTCGCCCAGTGAATGTATTGCTCCATCACGTACGCGGCAGTCTTTCCGCGAACAATACACGCACACGTCGATTACTCCGTTTGTGGTTGTTCGCTGCATGCGTGCGTGCAAGTAAGTCATGCTCGCTCACAAAAACAAGAAAGAGGGGGAGCGCATTATGCGTGCGTTGCAGCCCACAATGTGCCACTTTATCGACGAGTTGTCATTGAGCTGTATGCGGGCGGGCGTGATAGCGAAGCGGTTAGAAGCTCGTGCGACTAAATTTTGCATGCAGCATTACGTCCGTCATTCCGCGCAGAATATCGCGTAGTGGCCTTCATATTGGTTTCACACTTCGGCGTCGGCTCTACCAGCAGGCTCCAGTTGAACGTAAGTAACAGTAAAAGCAGCTGCCCACACACACACACACACACAAAAAAAAAACGTCACAGAAACACGGAATAATAAAAAAAAGCAAAAAGAAGGGTGCCATCAGCACTCGGTGTTCCCAGGTGGTCTCCCTCCCAAGTACTGACCGAGCCCA
>NC_091823.1:170870244-170872744 GCF_038994185.2 Dermacentor albipictus
GTGCCATCAGCACTCGGTGTTCCCAGGTGGTCTCCCTCCCAAGTACTGACCGAGCCCAATGCTGCTTAGCTTCGGGGATCGGACGAGAACCGGCGTATTCAGATGGTATGGCCGATGGCAAGGATGCTGTGTTTCCGACTGCACCTGTATCGTGCTATGTGCATTCGCCCAGTGAATGTATTGCTCCATCACGTACGCGGCAGTCTTTCCGCGAACAATACACGCACACGTCGATTACTCCGTTTGTGGTTGTTCGCTGCATGCGTGCGTGCAAGTAAGTCATGCTCGCTCACAAAAACAAGAAAGAGGGGGAGCGCATTATGCGTGCGTTGCAGCCCACAATGTGCCACTTTATCGACGAGTTGTCATTGAGCTGTATGCGGGCGGGCGTGATAGCGAAGCGGTTAGAAGCTCGTGCGACTAAATTTTGCATGCAGCATTACGTCCGTCATTCCGCGCAGAATATCGCGTAGTGGCCTTCATATTGGTTTCACACTTCGGCGTCGGCTCTACCAGCAGGCTCCAGTTGAACGTAAGTAACAGTAAAAGCAGCTGCCCACACACACACACACACACAAAAAAAAAACGTCACAGAAAGACCAGCACCACTCGGTGTTCCCAGGTGGTCTCCCTCCCAAGTACTGACCGAGCCCAATGCTGCTTAGCTTCGGGGATCGGACGAGAACCGGCGTATTCAGCATGGTATGGCCGATGGCAAGGATGCTGTGTTTCCGACTGCACCTGTATCGTGCTATGTGCATTCGCCCAGTGAATGTATTGCTCCATCACGTACGCGGCAGTCTTTCCGCGAACAATACACGCACACGTCGATTACTCCGTTTGTGGTTGTTCGCTGCATGCGTGCGTGCAAGTAAGTCATGCTCGCTCACAAAAACAAGAAAGAGGGGGAGCGCATTATGCGTGCGTTGCAGCCCACAATGTGCCACTTTATCGACGAGTTGTCATTGAGCTGTATGCGGGCGGGCGTGATAGCGAAGCGGTTAGAAGCTCGTGCGACTAAATTTTGCATGCAGCATTACGTCCGTCATTCCGCGCAGAATATCGCGTAGTGGCCTGCATATTGGTTTCACACTTCGGCGTCGGCTCTACCAGCAGGCTCCAGTTGAACGTAAGTAACAGTAAAAGCAGCTGCCCACACACACACACACACACACACACAAAAAAAACGTCACAGAAACACGGAATAATAAAAAAAGCAAAAAGAAGGGTGCCATCAGCACTCGGTGTTCCCAGGTGGTCTCCCTCCCAAGTACTGACCGAGCCCAATGCTGCTTAGCTTCGGGGATCGGACGAGAACCGGCGTATTCAGCATGGTATGGCCGATGGCAAGGATGCTGTGTTTCCGACTGCACCTGTATCGTGCTATGTGCATTCGCCCAGTGAATGTATTGCTCCATCACGTACGCGGCAGTCTTTCCGCGAACAATACACGCACACGTCGATTACTCCATTTGTGGTTGTTCGCTGCATGCGTGCGTGCAAGTAAGTCCTGCTCGCTCACAAAAACAAGAAAGAGGGGGAGCGCATTATGCGTGCGTTGCAGCCCACAATGTGCCACTTTATCGACGAGTTGTCATTGAGCTGTATGCGGGCGGGCGTGATAGCGAAGCGGTTAGAAGCTCGTGCGACTAAATTTTGCATGCAGCATTACGTCCGTCATTCCGCGCAGAATATCGCGTAGTGGCCTGCATATTGGTTTCACACTTCGGCGTCGGCTCTACCAGCAGGCTCCAGTTGAACGTAAGTAACAGTAAAAGCAGCTGCGCGCACACACACACACACACACACACACACACACACACACACACAAAAAAAAACGTCACAGAAACACGGAATAATAAAAAAAGCAAAAAGAAGGGTGCCATCAGCACTCGGTGTTCACAGGTGGTCTCCCTCCCAAGTACTGACCGAGCCCAATGCTGCTTAGCTTCGGGGATCGGACGAGAACCGGCGTATTCAGCATGGTATGGCCGATGGCAAGGATGCTGTGTTTCCGACTGCACCTGTATCGTGCTATGTGCATTCGCCCAGTGAATGTATTGCTCCATCACGTACGCGGCAGTCTTTCCGCGAACAATACACGCACACGTCGATTACTCCGTTTGTGGTTGTTCGCTGCATGCGTGCGTGCAAGTAAGTCATGCTCGCTCACAAAAACAAGAAAGAGGGGGAGCGCATTATGCGTGCGTTGCAGCCCACAATGTGCCACTTTATCGACGAGTTGTCATTGAGCTGTATGCGGGCGGGCGTGATAGCGAAGCGGTTAGAAGCTCGTTCGACTAAATTTTGCATGCAGCATTACGTCCGTCATTCCGCGCAGAATATCGCGTAGTGGCCTTCATATTGGTTTCACACTTCGGCGTCGGCTCTACCAGCAGGCTCCAGTTGAACGTAAGTAACAGTAAAAGCAGCTGCCCACACACACACACACACACACAAAAAAAACGTCACAGAAACACGGAATAATAAAAAAAAGCAA
>NC_091823.1:170885244-170887744 GCF_038994185.2 Dermacentor albipictus
ACTAAATTTTGCATGCAGCATTACGTCCGTCATTCCGCGCAGAATATCGCGTAGTGGCCTTCATATTGGTTTCACACTTCGGCGTCGGCTCTACCAGCAGGCTCCAGTTGAACGTAAGTAACAGTAAAAGCAGCTGCCCACACACACACACACACACACACACAAAAACGTCACAGAAACACGGAATAATAAAAAAAAGCAAAAAGAAGGGTGCCATCAGCACTCGGTGTTCCCAGGTGGTCTCCCTCCCAAGTACTGACCGAGCCCAATGCTGCTTAGCTTCGGGGATCGGACGAGAACCGGCGTATTCAGCATGGTATGGCCGATGGCAAGGATGCTGTGTTTCCGACTGCACCTGTATCGTGCTATGTGCATTCGCCCAGTGAATGCATTGCTCCATCACGTACGCGGCAGTCTTTCCGCGAACAATACACGCACACGGCGATTACTCCGTTTGTGGTTGTTCGCTGCATGCGTGCGTGCAAGTAAGTCATGCTCGCTCACAAAAACAAGAAAGAGGGGGAGCGCATTATGCGTGCGTTGCAGCCCACAATGTGCCACTTTATCGACGAGTTGTCATTGAGCTGTATGCGGGCGGGCGTGATAGCGAAGCGGTTAGAAGCTCGTGCGACTAAATTTTGCATGCAGCATTACGTCCGTCATTCCGCGCAGAATATCGCGTAGTGGCCTTCATATTGGTTTCACACTTCGGCGTCGGCTCTACCAGCAGGCTCCAGTTGAACGTAAGTAACAGTAAAAGCAGCTGCCCACACACACACACACACACACAAAAAAAACGTCACAGAAACACGGAATAATAAAAAAAAAGCAAAAAGAAGGGTGCCAACAGCACTCGGTGTTCCCAGGTGGTCTCCCTCCCAAGTACTGACCGAGCCCAATGCTGCTTAGCTTCGGGGATCGGACGAGAACCGGCGTATTCAGCATGGTATGGCCGATGGCAAGGATGCTGTGTTTCCGACTGCACCTGTATCGTGCTATGTGCATTCGCCCAGTGAATGTATTGCTCCACCACGTACGCGGCAGTCTTTCCGCGAACAATACACGCACACGTCGATTACTCCGTTTGTGGATTTTCGCTGCATGCGTGCGTGCAAGTAAGTCATGCTCGCTCACAAAAACAAGAAAGAGGGGGAGCGCATTATGCGTGCGTTGCAGCCCACAATGTGCCACTTTATCGACGAGTTGTCATTGAGCTGTATGCGGGCGGGCGTGATAGCGAAGCGGTTAGAAGCTCGTGCGACTAAATTTTGCATGCAGCATTACGTCCGTCATTCCGCGCAGAATATCGCGTAGTGGCCTGCATATTGGTTTCACACTTCGGCGTCGGCTCTACCAGCAGGCTCCAGTTGAACGTAAGTAACAGTAAAAGCAGCTGCCCACACACACACACACACACAAAAAAAAACGTCACAGAAACACGGAATAATAAAAAAAAGCAAAAAGAAGGGTGCCATCAGCACTCGGTGTTCCCAGGTGGTCTCCCTCCCAAGTACTGACCGAGCCCAATGCTGCTTAGCTTCGGGGATCGGACGAGAACCGGCGTATTCAGCATGGTATGGCCGATGGCAAGGATGCTGTGTTTCCGACTGCACCTGTATCGTGCTATGTGCATTCGCCCAGTGAATGTATTGCTCCATCACGTACGCGGCAGTCTTTCCGCGAACAATACACGCACACGTCGATTACTCCGTTTGTGGTTGTTCGCTGCATGCGTGCGTGCAAGTAAGTCATGCTCGCTCACAAAAACAAGAAAGAGGGGGAGCGCATTATGCGTGCGTTGCAGCCCACAATGTGCCACTTTATCGACGAGTTGTCATTGAGCTGTATGCGGGCGGGCGTGATAGCGAAGCGGTTAGAAGCTCGTGCGACTAAATTTTGCATGCAGCATTACGTCCGTCATTCCGCGCAGAATATCGCGTAGTGGCCTGCATATTGGTTTCACACTTCGGCGTCGGCTCTACCAGCAGGCTCCAGTTGAACGTAAGTAACAGTAAAAGCAGCTGCCCACACACACACACACACACAAAAAAAAACGTCACAGAAACACGGAATAATAAAAAAAAGCAAAAAGAAGGGTGCCATCAGCACTCGGTGTTCCCAGGTGGTCTCCCTCCCAAGTACTGACCGAGCCCAATGCTGCTTAGCTTCGGGGATCGGACGAGAACCGGCGTATTCAGCATGGTATGGCCGATGGCAAGGATGCTGTGTTTCCGACTGCACCTGTATCGTGCTATGTGCATTCGCCCAGTGAATGTATTGCTCCATCACGTACGCGGCAGTCTTTCCGCGAACAATACACGCACACGTCGATTACTCCGTTTGTGGTTGTTCGCTGCATGCGTGCGTGCAAGTAAGTCATGCTCGCTCACAAAAACAAGAAAGAGGGGGAGCGCATTATGCGTGCGTTGCAGCCCACAATGTGCCACTTTATCGACGAGTTGTCATTGAGCTGTATGCGGGCGGGCGTGATAGCGAAGCG
>NC_091823.1:170892744-170897744 GCF_038994185.2 Dermacentor albipictus
TGATAGCGAAGCGGTTAGAAGCTCGTGCGACTAAATTTTGCATGCAGCATTACGTCCGTCATTCCGCGCAGAATATCGCGTAGTGGCCTGCATATTGGTTTCACACTTCGGCGTCGGCTCTACCAGCAGGCTCCAGTTGAACGTAAGTAACAGTAAAAGCAGCTGCCCACACACACACACAAAAAAAAAACGTCACAGAAACACGGAATAATAAAAAAAAAGCAAAAAGAAGGGTGCCATCAGCACTCGGTGTTCCCAGGTGGTCTCCCTCCCAAGTACTGACCGAGCCCAATGCTGCTTAGCTTCGGGGATCGGACGAGAACCGGCGTATTCAGCATGGTATGGCCGATGGCAAGGATGCTGTGTTTCCGACTGCACCTGTATCGTGCTATGTGCATTCGCCCAGTGAATGTATTGCTCCATCACGTACGCGGCAGTCTTTCCGCGAACAATACACGCACACGTCGATTACTCCGTTTGTGGTTGTTCGCTGCATGCGTGCGTGCAAGTAAGTCATGCTCGCTCACAAAAACAAGAAAGAGGGGGAGCGCATTATGCGTGCGTTGCAGCCCACAATGTGCCACTTTATCGACGAGTTGTCATTGAGCAGTATGCGGGCGGGCGTGATAGCGAAGCGGTTAGAAGCTCGTGCGACTAAATTTTGCATGCAGCATTACGTCCGTCATTCCGCGCAGAATATCGCGTAGTGGCCTGCATATTGGTTTCACACTTCGGCGTCGGCTCTACCAGCAGGCTCCAGTTGAACGTAAGTAACAGTAAAAGCAGCTGCCCACACACACACACACACACACACAAAAAAAAACGTCACAGAAACACGGAATAATAAAAAAAGCAAAAAGAAGGGTGCCATCAGCACTCGGTGTTCCCAGGTGGTCTCCCTCCCAAGTACTGACCGAGCCCAATGCTGCTTAGCTTCGGGGATCGGACGAGAACCGGCGTATTCAGCATGGTATGGCCGATGGCAAGGATGCTGTGTTTCCGACTGCACCTGTATCGTGCTATGTGCATTCGCCCAGTGAATGTATTGCTCCATCACGTACGCGGCAGTCTTTCCGCGAACAATACACGCACACGTCGATTACTCCGTTTGTGGATGTTCGCTGCATGCGTGCGTGCAAGTAAGTCATGCTCGCTCACAAAAACAAGAAAGAGGGGGAGCGCATTATGCGTGCGTTGCAGCCCACAATGTGCCACTTTATCGACGAGTTGTCATTGAGCTGTATGCGGGCGGGCGTGATAGCGAAGCGGTTAGAAGCTCGTGCGACTAAATTTTGCATGCAGCATTACGTCCGTCATTCCGCGCAGAATATCGCGTAGTGGCCTGCATATTGGTTTCACACTTCGGCGTCGGCTCTACCAGCAGGCTCCAGTTGAACGTAAGTAACAGTAAAAGCAGCTGCCCACACACACACACACACACAAAAAAAACGTCACAGAAACACGGAATAATAAAAAAAAGCAAAAAGAAGGGTGCCATCAGCACTCGGTGTTCCCAGGTGGTCTCCCTCCCAAGTACTGACCGAGCCCAATGCTGCTTAGCTTCGGGGATCGGACGAGAACCGGCGTATTCAGCATGGTATGGCCGATGGCAAGGATGCTGTGTTTCCGACTGCACCTGTATCGTGCTATGTGCATTCGCCCAGTGAATGTATTGCTCCATCACGTACGCGGCAGTCTTTCCGCGAACAATACACGCACACGTCGATTACTCCGTTTGTGGTTGTTCGCTGCATGCGTGCGTGCAAGTAAGTCATGCTCGCTCACAAAAACAAGAAAGAGGGGGAGCGCATTATGCGTGCGTTGCAGCCCACAATGTGCCACTTTATCAACGAGTTGTCATTGAGCTGTATGCGGGCGGGCGTGATAGCGAAGCGGTTAGAAGCTCGTGCGACTAAATTTTGCATGCAGCATTACGTCCGTCATTCCGCGCAGAATATCGCGTAGTGGCCTTCATATTGGTTTCACACTTCGGCGTCGGCTCTACCAGCAGGCTCCAGTTGAACGTAAGTAACAGTAAAAGCAGCTGCCCACACACACACACACACACACAAAAAAAAAACGTCACAGAAACACGGAATAATAAAAAAAGCAAAAAGAAGGGTGCCAACAGCACTCGGTGTTCCCAGGTGGTCTCCCTCCCAAGTACTGACCGAGCCCAATGCAGCTTAGCTTCGGGGATCGGACGAGAACCGGCGTATTCAGCATGGTATGGCCGATGGCAAGGATGCTGTGTTTCCGACTGCACCTGTATCGTGCTATGTGCATTCGCCCAGTGAATGTATTGCTCCATCACGTACGCGGCAGTCTTTCCGCGAACAATACACGCACACGTCGATTACTCCGTTTGTGGATGTTCTCTGCATGCGTGCGTGCAAGTAAGTCATGCTCGCTCACAAAAACAAGAAAGAGGGGGAGCGCATTATGCGTGCGTTGCAGCCCACAATGTGCCACTTTATCGACGAGTTGTCATTGAGCTGTATGCGGGCGGGCGTGATAGCGAAGCGGTTAGAAGCTCGTGCGACTAAATTTTGCATGCAGCATTACGTCCGTCATTCCGCGCAGAATATCGCGTAGTGGCCTGCATATTGGTTTCACACTTCGGCGTCGGCTCTACCAGCAGGCTCCAGTTGAACGTAAGTAACAGTAAAAGCAGCTGCCCACACACACACACACACACAAAAAAAAACGTCACAGAAACACGGAATAATAAAAAAAAGCAAAAAGAAGGGTGCCATCAGCACTCGGTGTTCCCAGGTGGTCTCCCTCCCAAGTACTGACCGAGCCCAATGCTGCTTAGCTTCGGGGATCGGACGAGAACCGGCGTATTCAGCATGGTATGGCCGATGGCAAGGATGCTGTGTTTCCGACTGCACCTGTATCGTGCTATGTGCATTCGCCCAGTGAATGTATTGCTCCATCACGTACGCGGCAGTCTTTCCGCGAACAATACACGCACACGTCGATTACTCCGTTTGTGGTTGTTCGCTGCATGCGTGCGTGCAAGTAAGTCATGCTCGCTCACAAAAACAAGAAAGAGGGGGAGCGCATTATGCGTCCGTTGCAGCCCACAATGTGCCACTTTATCGACGAGTTGTCATTGAGCTGTATGCGGGCGGGCGTGATAGCGAAGCGGTTAGAAGCTCGTGCGACTAAATTTTGCATGCAGCATTACGTCCGTCATTCCGCGCAGAATATCGCGTAGTGGCCTTCATATTGGTTTCACACTTCGGCGTCGGCTCTACCAGCAGGCTCCAGTTGAACGTAAGTAACAGTAAAAGCAGCTGCCCACACACACACACACACACAAAAAAAAAACGTCACAGAAACACGGAATAATAAAAAAAAGCAAAAAGAAGGGTGCCATCAGCACTCGGTGTTCCAGGTGGTCTCCCTCCCAAGTACTGACCGAGCCCAATGCTGCTTAGCTTCGGGGATCGGACGAGAACCGGCGTATTCAGCATGGTATGGCCGATGGCAAGGATGCTGTGTTTCCGACTGCACCTGTATCGTGCTATGTGCATTCGCCCAGTGAATGTATTGCTCCATCACGTACGCGGCAGTCTTTCCGCGAACAATACACGCACACGTCGATTACTCCGTTTGTGGTTGTTCGCTGCATGCGTGCGTGCAAGTAAGTCATGCTCGCTCACAAAAACAAGAAAGAGGGGGAGCGCATTATGCGTGCGTTGCAGCCCACAATGTGCCACTTTATCGACGAGTTGCCATTGAGCTGTATGCGGGCGGGCGTGATAGCGAAGCGGTTAGAAGCTCGTGCGACTAAATTTTGCATGCAGCATTACGTCCGTCATTCCGCGCAGAATATCGCGTAGTGGCCTTCATATTGGTTTCACACTTCGGCGTCGGCTCTACCAGCAGGCTCCAGTTGAACGTAAGTAACAGTAAAAGCAGCTGCCCACACACACACACACACACACACACAAAAAAACGTCACAGAAACACGGAATAATAAAAAAAAGCAAAAAGAAGGGTGCCATCAGCACTCGGTGTTCCCAGGTGGTCTCCCTCCCAAGTACTGACCGAGCCCAATGCTGCTTAGCTTCGGGGATCGGACGAGAACCGGCGTATTCAGCATGGTATGGCCGATGGCAAGGATGCTGTGTTTCCGACTGCACCTGTATCGTGCTATGTGCATTCGCCCAGTGAATGTATTGCTCCATCACGTACGCGGCAGTCTTTCCGCGAACAATACACGCACACGTCGATTACTCCGTTTGTGGTTGTTCGCTGCATGCGTGCGTGCAAGTAAGTCATGCTCGCTCACAAAAACAAGAAAGAGGGGGAGCGCATTATGCGTGCGTTGCAGCCCACAATGTGCCACTTTATCGACGAGTTGTCATTGAGCTGTATGCGGGCGGGCGTGATAGCGAAGCGGTTAGAAGCTCGTGCGACTAAATTTTGCATGCAGCATTACGTCCGTCATTCCGCGCAGAATATCGCGTAGTGGCCTTCATATTGGTTTCACACTTCGGCGTCGGCTCTACCAGCAGGCTCCAGTTGAACGTAAGTAACAGTAAAAGCAGCTGCCCACACACACACACACACACACACAAAAAAAAACGTCACAGAAACACGGAATAATAAAAAAAGCAAAAAGAAGGGTGCCAACAGCACTCGGTGTTCCCAGGTGGTCTCCCTCCCAAGTACTGACCGAGCCCAATGCTGCTTAGCTTCGGGGATCGGACGAGAACCGGCGTATTCAGCATGGTATGGCCGATGGCAAGGATGCTGTGTTTCCGACTGCACCTGTATCGTGCTATGTGCATTCGCCCAGTGAATGTATTGCTCCATCACGTACGCGGCAGTCTTTCCGCGAACAATACACGCACACGTCGATTACTCCGTTTGTGGATGTTCGCTGCATGCGTGCGTGCAAGTAAGTCATGCTCGCTCACAAAAACAAGAAAGAGGGGGAGCGCATTATGCGTGCGTTGCAGCCCACAATGTGCCACTTTATCGAC
>NC_091823.1:170907744-170917744 GCF_038994185.2 Dermacentor albipictus
CAATGTGCCACTTTATCGACGAGTTGTCATTGAGCTGTATGCGGGCGGGCGTGATAGCGAAGCGGTTAGAAGCTCGTGCGACTAAATTTTGCATGCAGCATTACGTCCGTCATTCCGCGCAGAATATCGCGTAGTGGCCTTCATATTGGTTTCACACTTCGGCGTCGGCTCTACCAGCAGGCTCCAGTTGAACGTAAGTAACAGTAAAAGCAGCTGCCCACACACACACACACAAAAAAAAAAAAACGTCACAGAAACACGGAATTATAAAAAAAAAGCAAAAAGAAGGGTGCCAACAGCACTCGGTGTTCCCAGGTGGTCTCCCTCCCAAGTACTGACCGAGCCCAATGCTGCTTAGCTTCGGGGATCGGACGAGAACCGGCGTATTCAGCATGGTATGGCCGATGGCAAGGATGCTGTGTTTCCGACTGCACCTGTATCGTGCTATGTGCATTCGCCCAGTGAATGTATTGCTCCATCACGTACGCGGCAGTCTTTCCGCGAACAATACACGCACACGTCGATTACTCCGTTTGTGGATGTTCGCTGCATGCGTGCGTGCAAGTAAGTCATGCTCGCTCACAAAAACAAGAAAGAGGGGGAGCGCATTATGCGTGCGTTGCAGCCCACAATGTGCCACTTTATCGACGAGTTGTCATTGAGCTGTATGCGGGCGGGCGTGATAGCGAAGCGGTTAGAAGCTCGTGCGACTAAATTTTGCATGCAGCATTACGTCCGTCATTCCGCGCAGAATATCGCGTAGTGGCCTTCATATTGGTTTCACACTTCGGCGTCGGCTCTACCAGCAGGCTCCAGTTGAACGTAAGTAACAGTAAAAGCAGCTGCCCACACACACACACACACACACACAAAAAAACGTCACAGAAACACGGAATAATAAAAAAAAGCAAAAAGAAGGGTGCCATCAGCACTCGATGTTCCCAGGTGGTCTCCCTCCCAAGTACTGACCGAGCCCAATGCTGCTTAGCTTCGGGGATCGGACGAGAACCGGCGTATTCAGCATGGTATGGCCGATGGCAAGGATGCTGTGTTTCCGACTGCACCTGTATCGTGCTATGTGCATTCGCCCAGTGAATGTATTGCTCCATCACGTACGCGGCAGTCTTTCCGCGAACAATACACGCACACGTCGATTACTCCGTTTGTGGTTGTTCGCTGCATGCGTGCGTGCAAGTAAGTCATGCTCGCTCACAAAAACAAGAAAGAGGGGGAGCGCATTATGCGTGCGTTGCAGCCCACAATGTGCCACTTTATCGACGAGTTGTCATTGAGCTGTATGCGGGCGGGCGTGATAGCGAAGCGGTTAGAAGCTCGTGCGACTAAATTTTGCATGCAGCATTACGTCCGTCATTCCGCGCAGAATATCGCGTAGTGGCCTGCATATTGGTTTCACACTTCGGCGTCGGCTCTACCAGCAGGCTCCAGTTGAACGTAAGTAACAGTAAAAGCAGCTGCCCACACACACACACAAAAAAACGTCACAGAAACACGGAATAATAAAAAAGCAAAAAGAAGGGTGCCAACAGCACTCGGTGTTCCCAGGTGGTCTCCCTCCCAAGTACTGACCGAGCCCAATGCTGCTTAGCTTCGGGGATCGGACGAGAACCGGCGTATTCAGCATGGTATGGCCGATGGCAAGGATGCTGTGTTTCCGACTGCACCTGTATCGTGCTATGTGCATTCGCCCAGTGAATGTATTGCTCCATCACGTACGCGGCAGTCTTTCCGCGAACAATACACGCACACGTCGATTACTCCGTTTGTGGATGTTCGCTGCATGCGTGCGTGCAAGTAAGTCATGCTCGCTCACAAAAACAAGAAAGAGGGGGAGCGCATTATGCGTGCGTTGCAGCCCACAATGTGCCACTTTATCGACGAGTTGTCATTGAGCTGTATGCGGGCGGGCGTGATAGCGAAGCGGTTAGAAGCTCGTGCGACTAAATTTTGCATGCAGCATTACGTCCGTCATTCCGCGCAGAATATCGCGTAGTGGCCTGCATATTGGTTTCACACTTCGGCGTCGGCTCTACCAGCAGGCTCCAGTTGAACGTAAGTAACAGTAAAAGCAGCTGCCCACACACACACACACACAAAAAAAAAACGTCACAGAAACACGGAATTATAAAAAAAAAGCAAAAAGAAGGGTGCCAACAGCACTCGGTGTTCCCAGGTGGTCTCCCTCCCAAGTACTGACCGAGCCCAATGCTGCTTAGCTTCGGGGATCGGACGAGAACCGGCGTATTCAGCATGGTATGGCCGATGGCAAGGATGCTGTGTTTCCGACTGCACCTGTATCGTGCTATGTGCATTCGCCCAGTGAATGTATTGCTCCATCACGTACGCGGCAGTCTTTCCGCGAACAATACACGCACACGTCGATTACTCCGTTTGTGGATGTTCGCTGCATGCGTGCGTGCAAGTAAGTCATGCTCGCTCACAAAAACAAGAAAGAGGGGGAGCGCATTATGCGTGCGTTGCAGCCCACAATGTGCCACTTTATCGACGAGTTGTCATTGAGCTGTATGCGGGCGGGCGTGATAGCGAAGCGGTTAGAAGCTCGTGCGACTAAATTTTGCATGCAGCATTACGTCCGTCATTCCGCGCAGAATATCGCGTAGTGGCCTTCATATTGGTTTCACACTTCGGCGTCGGCTCTACCAGCAGGCTCCAGTTGAACGTAAGTAACAGTAAAAGCAGCTGCCCACACACACACACACACACACACAAAAAAACGTCACAGAAACACGGAATAATAAAAAAAAGCAAAAAGAAGGGTGCCATCAGCACTCGATGTTCCCAGGTGGTCTCCCTCCCAAGTACTGACCGAGCCCAATGCTGCTTAGCTTCGGGGATCGGACGAGAACCGGCGTATTCAGCATGGTATGGCCGATGGCAAGGATGCTGTGTTTCCGACTGCACCTGTATCGTGCTATGTGCATTCGCCCAGTGAATGTATTGCTCCATCACGTACGCGGCAGTCTTTCCGCGAACAATACACGCACACGTCGATTACTCCGTTTGTGGTTGTTCGCTGCATGCGTGCGTGCAAGTAAGTCATGCTCGCTCACAAAAACAAGAAAGAGGGGGAGCGCATTATGCGTGCGTTGCAGCCCACAATGTGCCACTTTATCGACGAGTTGTCATTGAGCTGTATGCGGGCGGGCGTGATAGCGAAGCGGTTAGAAGCTCGTGCGACTAAATTTTGCATGCAGCATTACGTCCGTCATTCCGCGCAGAATATCGCGTAGTGGCCTGCATATTGGTTTCACACTTCGGCGTCGGCTCTACCAGCAGGCTCCAGTTGAACGTAAGTAACAGTAAAAGCAGCTGCCCACACACACACACAAAAAAACGTCACAGAAACACGGAATAATAAAAAAGCAAAAAGAAGGGTGCCAACAGCACTCGGTGTTCCCAGGTGGTCTCCCTCCCAAGTACTGACCGAGCCCAATGCTGCTTAGCTTCGGGGATCGGACGAGAACCGGCGTATTCAGCATGGTATGGCCGATGGCAAGGATGCTGTGTTTCCGACTGCACCTGTATCGTGCTATGTGCATTCGCCCAGTGAATGTATTGCTCCATCACGTACGCGGCAGTCTTTCCGCGAACAATACACGCACACGTCGATTACTCCGTTTGTGGATGTTCGCTGCATGCGTGCGTGCAAGTAAGTCATGCTCGCTCACAAAAACAAGAAAGAGGGGGAGCGCATTATGCGTGCGTTGCAGCCCACAATGTGCCACTTTATCGACGAGTTGTCATTGAGCTGTATGCGGGCGGGCGTGATAGCGAAGCGGTTAGAAGCTCGTGCGACTAAATTTTGCATGCAGCATTACGTCCGTCATTCCGCGCAGAATATCGCGTAGTGGCCTGCATATTGGTTTCACACTTCGGCGTCGGCTCTACCAGCAGGCTCCAGTTGAACGTAAGTAACAGTAAAAGCAGCTGCCCACACACACACACACACACACAAAAAAACGTCACAGAAACACGGAATAATAAAAAAAAGCAAAAAGAAGGGTGCCATCAGCACTCGGTGTTCCCAGGTGGTCTCCCTCCCAAGTACTGACCGAGCCCAATGCTGCTTAGCTTCGGGGATCGGACGAGAACCGGCGTATTCAGCATGGTATGGCCGATGGCAAGGATGCTGTGTTTCCGACTGCACCTGTATCGTGCTATGTGCATTCGCCCAGTGAATGTATTGCTCCATCACGTACGCGGCAGTCTTTCCGCGAACAATACACGCACACGTCGATTACTCCGTTTGTGGTTGTTCGCTGCATGCGTGCGTGCAAGTAAGTCATGCTCGCTCACAAAAACAAGAAAGAGGGGGAGCGCATTATGCGTGCGTTGCAGCCCACAATGTGCCACTTTATCGACGAGTTGTCATTGAGCTGTATGCGGGCGGGCGTGATAGCGAAGCGGTTAGAAGCTCGTGCGACTAAATTTTGCATGCAGCATTACGTCCGTCATTCCACGCAGAATATCGCGTAGTGGCCTGCATATTGGTTTCACACTTCGGCGTCGGCTCTACCAGCAGGCTCCAGTTGAACGTAAGTAACAGTAAAAGCAGCTGCCCACACACACACACACAAAAAAAAACGTCACAGAAACACGGAATAATAAAAAAAAGCAAAAAGAAGGGTGCCATCAGCACTCGGTGTTCCCAGGTGGTCTCCCTCCCAAGTACTGACCGAGCCCAATGCTGCTTAGCTTCGGGGATCGGACGAGAACCGGCGTATTCAGCATGGTATGGCCGATGGCAAGGATGCTGTGTTTCCTACTGCACCTGTATCGTGCTATGTGCATTCGCCCAGTGAATGTATTTCTCCATCACGTACGCGGCAGTCTTTCCGCGAACAATACACGCACACGTCGATTACTCCGTTTGTGGATGTTCGCTGCATGCGTGCGTGCAAGTAAGTCATGCTCGCTCACAAAAACAAGAAAGAGGGGGAGCGCATTATGCGTGCGTTGCAGCCCACAATGTGCCACTTTATCGACGAGTTGTCATTGAGCTGTATGCGGGCGGGCGTGATAGCGAAGCGGTTAGAAGCTCGTGCGACTAAATTTTGCATGCAGCATTACGTCCGTCATTCCGCGCAGAATATCGCGTAGTGGCCTGCATATTGGTTTCACACTTCGGCGTCGGCTCTACCAGCAGGCTCCAGTTGAACGTAAGTAACAGTAAAAGCAGCTGCCCACACACACACACACACACAAAAAAAAAACGTCACAGAAACACGGAATAATAAAAAAAAGCAAAAAGAAGTGTGCCATCAGCACCCGGTGTTCCCAGGTGGTCTCCCTCCCAAGTACTGACCGAGCCCAATGCTGCTTAGCTTCGGGGATCGGACGAGAACCGGCGTATTCAGCATGGTATGGCCGATTTTTTTTTTTTTTTTTTTTTTATTTATTACCGGTTTTTCGCAGAACATGCAGTTTCAACACATTACAGTATTACACTTGCAATACAATCAAAAAAAGAAAGAAAAGAGTAACACCGTACAACAAAAGCAGTCTGTCCCTATTGGGCAGACGTTGTCAACTTAAAATTCCTTCATGGCTGTCAGAGGTTCTAGCCTCCACAGCCATTCCGGAACACATTGTTGCATTTTCTGTATTTCTATAAATCGCGACATACATTCTCTGAAATAAACTCGAGCGGGCCTAGCGTCAGGATCACAATAGTACCCTGCCATGCGAGCCCGCCATATACAGTGGAGAGCGTTTAACATAATAAAATCATATGGAACCCCGTCATCATCCTTAATTGTCAGATACCTTATCCCTTGGGGGTCCACCGGTAACTCCTTTTTCAGGGTTCGCTTTAAGACATCCCAGAAAAAAAAGCCCTCCCAACATTCCAAGAAAACGTGATCTATGGTTTCCTGCTTTTTGCAGATCAAGCAATGGGTTCCCCATGGTACGATACATCCCCGCTCTTCCATGAAAGTCTTCACGGAGAGCGTTCCGGTGTGAAGCTTAAAAAAAAAGGTTTTTACCCCTGGTGGCACCTCCATGCGTTTTACCCGTTTAAGTACATCAAGTCCTGGCCCTCCACTGTAAATGGCTCTGTATAACGGCACTGGGAAAACCATGTCGCACACATCCTTATACAGTCTTTTCCTTGTCACTTCGCAAAGGTAATCCATTGAAAATCTAACAGAAAGAAATCTTACGCTGTCGACCACTTCCTTAATGTAGCCACGAAGTGATCCGGTAAGGCTTGCCGTACTAACAACATGTGCCGGCAAAGCGCCGCTCAACCTGAGCTGGCATACGGTACGCAGAAAAGGATGGCGCACATCGCGAAAAAACAAGAATCTGTTTACAAGTTGTCTAACAAAAAGATGAGCCAAACCCACACCCCCGTCCTTCACTCTTCTAAACAAATTTGTTCTGCTGCACCTTTCCCATGTTGACCCCCAGATGAAAACAGCAAACACTCTGTGCAGCCTTTGCACATTTGCTCTCGAACAATACAACGCTTGCATGACATAATATAACTTTGTGACAAAAAACATATTACATACTGTCGCCCTTGCAAAAATAGACAACTTCGCACCCTTCCATTTGTCCGCCTTTTCTTTCATTTCTTCGGCTTGGCTCCTCCAATATTCATCACTACTATTGTAGCTATTGAGAGGAACACCCAAATACCTCGTCGGCGTTTTGACCCATCTGAGGTTCGCGAAGTTGTCCGGTGCAGACACCCATTTCCCGTGCCACAGGCCTAGGGATTTGCCCCAATTTATTCTACTGCCCGTGACATCACAGAAATATTTCACTACCGATACTGTTTCCGTTACACTTGGTTTGTCTGTGCAACACACTGCGATGTCATCTGCGTATGCGAGCAACTTCACCTCTGTCGCTGCTAATTTGAAACCACGTATTTTGTCATTTCCGTTAATTACTACACACATTGCTTCAATGTAGATGGCAAATAACAGCGGACTGAGGGGACAGCCTTGGCGTACTGAACGCCTGATGTTAATGGGGGCCCCCACAGACTTATTGACAATTAATCTTGTTGTGCAATTCTGGTACGCCAAGGCCACGCCCTCACTGGTGATGGAACCGACATTAATATGATCCAAAATGGCACACAAAATAACGTGGGCGACACAATCGAATGCTTTCTCCAAATCGAGCTGAAGTACTGCAACGCCACCATCGGCGACGTCACAGCACTCCAGCACGCACCGCATCTGATGGATGTTCGAAAAAATGGACCGCCCCTTGATGCCGCAAGTTTGGTGGTCTCCGACAATTTCCTTGATGACGCCTTGAAGTCTCGCAGCTAAAATCTTCATAAAGATCTTGTAATCAATGTTTGTTAGTGATATAGGTCTATAAGATGACACGAATCTGAGTTTGTCTGGTTGATCACTCTTAGGGATTAGTATTGTGTGCGCTTTTCCAAAAGATGGGGGCAATAATTTCTTCTCGTACGCTTCATTAAACACATCTGCTAACAGTGGGGCCAGTTCTCTTTTGAAAGCCTTATATAGCGCCGCACAGAGTCCATCAGGCCCAGGCGACTTGCCCGAGTTCAAATCGCCGATTGCCTTTTCAACTTCGTGCTCGGTAATGTTGCCTTCCAATCTTTCTTTAGTGTCATCTGCCAGCCTCGGCATCCGCTGAAGAAAATCGGCTTTGAAACACTCTACATTCGCTGGCTGAAATGCAAAGAGCGACTGGTAGTACTGAAAGAAGGCGCGTCCTATGCTTTCGTTGTCATCAACAACAACCCCGTTCATTAAAATCTTATCGACATGGTTTCGCCGTCCGTGCGCCTTCTCGAGTCCAAGCGCCCTTTTTGTGGGTGTCTCCCCCGCCGCTAATGCATCTGCTCGTGCTCGCACGATGGCACCTTGATAACGTTCTTTGTCGAACTGTTCAAGCTTTTCCTTGACGCTCCGCACATCGTCTTTGTACTGACCAGGCTCTCTGCACTCAAGCGTTATCAGCTGCTGAAGTAGTGTACGCAAACCCTTTTCTTTATATTCCCTCTCAAATTTGAGGCAGCTTGACCTTTCTAAGGCTTTCATTTTAACTTTTTGTTTAAACCATTCCCATTTTTCCGCTATTGTTTCAGCTGCATCTTCGCGTATTTCATTAATGGCATCCCGTACTGCCTTTACAAAAGATTCATCATTTAATAACAAAGCATTCATTTTCCACATCTCCCAATTAAACTCATGTTTGCGTTTCCCTATACCGACATTACATATTACGAGACAATGATCTGAGAACGATACGGGCACTACAGAATAACCGTGGCATCTTGGAATTATATCCAGCGAAATGTAGATTCGGTCCAACCGCGCATGGCTACTGCCCTGAAAACGCGTAAAAGTCACGTCACGCCCCCCTTCCAGACACTCAAATACGTCATCGAGTTCATTTTCACTAATTAGTTTTGACAAGACTTCACTGCTTCTGTCACGCACACCGGTATTATTGACTCTGTCTCTAGCGCTCATTACACAATTGAAGTCCCCTAACAGCATAACGCGTGTATCGCATCGAACATACTGCGAAAGGTTCGAAAAGAAACGGGCACGCTCTTCAACTGAATTGGGTGCATATACGCATATGACGCGGAATTGGAAATCGCACAACACAATATCGCAATAAACAATCCTTCCAGACTGACAAGAAAAGGTACTTTGAATTTGCAGTCCAGGCAGTTTCTTCACAAAAAGAATGCACCCCCCAGCCGTGCCTAATGCATGGCTTACCACCGCAAAATACCTAGTCGTGAAACGGCGCACCATGCTCCCGGTCTCCTCCTCCCCGTCAACCTTAGTTTCTTGGACGGCTAGTACGTCGACATCGTGGTCAGTGACCAACCGTAGGACCTGACTTTGCCTACGACTAGCCGCCAACCCTCTCACGTTTAAAGTGGCAATCTTTAGGGACGGTATCTGAGCCATGTTGAGCTAAAGAGAATAGTAGGCCCGGAGCATGGTGCTTACCGTTCACGACTAGCCCTCGGCTAGCCGCCTCCGGGACCGCCCGGTTTCCCGGCGTTGCTTGTGGACGGCACTTTGTCCGCAGGCTTTCTCTCAGGTGGGACATTCGGCTTCGGTTTCAAGCTTGTCCGCCTCCCAAGAGGTGTCTTTGTCGGTGGTCCTTCGCTGGTGCTGGTCGCACCGTCGTTGCGGTCCTTAGTCTGGTCATGCGGGCGCTTGACTGGGGCACCAGGAGTCGAAGTCCGGTCGCCGTCAAGGACGGCCCCGTCCTGCTGCATCGCCGTCGTGCCGTTGTCGAGCGGGTCTTCACTCCTGCTCCGCGTAGACGGGCCCATAGCGGTCGTGACCTGTGCCGTCCCACTCGGCTTCAGGGTAGGCTCAGCCACCTTGCTGTCTACGGCCGAACTCGTCGTCCCACTGCCTGTCGCTGTAGAGGCCGCGTCTAGCGTTCCTTTAGCAGCGTCCTCCGCCTCGGCCACGTCCATGACATGCTCTGCCGCAACGTCGCAAGTTACTGGGCCTGTTACGGTGGCATAAGATCTTACGCAGTCAGCGTCGACGTGGCCGAAACGTCTGCATAACGTACAGCGGGGGACTCTGCACTCACGGCGGACGTGTCCCGTGCCGTGGCAGCGCAGGCACTGCATCGGTCGACCGGGTACGACGACCAAGGCCAACTCGCCGCCGACGCGGATCTGATGGGGCAGGTCCTCCACTTTCATGCCGCTTTTCAATTTCAGAATGACAGTCCTGGTGGTTGAGGTCTTCGTCGCCATGCCTTCGACGCGCCATCGCTCCCGGCTCACCTCCTCGACCTTGCCGAAGGCCGCGAATGCCGTCCGAACGTCCTCGTCGGCAACGCCATACAGCAGCCAGTGAAGCCGTAGCTTCACCTGCTGATCCTGCGGGTCCACGATGACGCACCGCCGTCCCTTAACTTGAAGTTCCTTAAGGTCCAGCATCCTTCTTGTGGCAGTCGCATCGTTGAAGGTCAC
>NC_091823.1:170922744-170957744 GCF_038994185.2 Dermacentor albipictus
AGTGGCCTGCATATTGGCTTCACACTTCGGGGTCGGCTCTACCAGCAGGCTCCAGTTGAACGTAAGTAACAGTAAAAGCAGCTGCCCACACACACACACACACACACACACACAAAAAAAAAACGTCACAGAAACACGGAATAATAAAAAAAGCAAAAAGAAGGGTGCCATCAGCACTCGGTGTTCCCAGGTAGTCTCCCTCCCAAGTACTGACCGAGCCCAATGCTGCTTAGCTTCGGGGATCGGACGAGAACCGGCGTATTCAGCATGGTATGGCCGATGGCAAGGATGCTGTGTTTCCGACTGCACCTGTATCGTGCTATGTGCATTCGCCCAGTGAATGTATTGCTCCATCACGTACGCGGCAGTCTTTCCGCGAACAATACACGCACACGTCGATTACTCCGTTTGTGGTTGTTCGCTGCATGCGTGCGTGCAAGTAAGTCATGCTCGCTCACAAAAACAAGAAAGAGGGGGAGCGCATTATGCGTGCGTTGCAGCCCACAATGTGCCACTTTATCGACGAGTTGTCATTGAGCTGTATGCGGGCGGGCGTGATAGCGAAGCGGTTAGAAGCTCGTGCGACTAAATTTTGCATGCAGCATTACGTCCGTCATTCCGCGCAGAATATCGCGTAGTGGCCTTCATATTGGTTTCACACTTCGGCGTCGGCTCTACCAGCAGGCTCCAGTTGAACGTAAGTAACAGTAAAAGCAGCTGCCCACACACACACACACACACACAAAAAAAAACGTCACAGAAACACGGAATAATAAAAAAAAGCAAAAAGAAGGGTGCCATCAGCACTCGGTGTTCCCAGGTGGTCTCCCTCCCAAGTACTGACCGAGCCCAATGCTGCTTAGCTTCGGGGATCGGACGAGAACCGGCGTATTCAGCATGGTATGGCCGATGGCAAGGATGCTGTGTTTCCGACTGCACCTGTATCGTGCTATGTGCATTCGCCCAGTGAATGTATTGCTCCATCACGTACGCGGCAGTCTTTCCGCGAACAATACACGCACACGTCGATTACTCCGTTTGTGGTTGTTCGCTGCATGCGTGCGTGCAAGTAAGTCATGCTCGCTCACAAAAACAAGAAAGAGGGGGAGCGCATTATGCGTGCGTTGCAGCCCACAATGTGCCACTTTATCGACGAGTTGTCATTGAGCTGTATGCGGGCGGGCGTGATAGCGAAGCGGTTAGAAGCTCGTGCGACTAAATTTTGCATGCAGCATTACGTCCGTCATTCCGCGCAGAATATCGCGTAGTGGCCTTCATATTGGTTTCACACTTCGGCGTCGGCTCTACCAGCAGGCTCCAGTTGAACGTAAGTAACAGTAAAAGCAGCTGCCCACACACACACACACACACACAAAAAAAAACGTCACAGAAACACGGAATAATAAAAAAAAGCAAAAAGAAGGGTGCCAACAGCACTCGGTGTTCCCAGGTGGTCTCCCTCCCAAGTACTGACCGAGCCCAATGCTGCTTAGCTTCGGGGATCGGACGAGAACTGGCGTATTCAGCATGGTATGGCCGATGGCAAGGATGCTGTGTTTCCGACTGCACCTGTATCGTGCTATGTGCATTCGCCCAGTGAATGTATTGCTCCATCACGTACGCGGCAGTCTTTCCGCGAACAATACACGCACACGTCGATTACTCCGTTTGTGGATGTTCGCTGCATGCGTGCGTGCAAGTAAGTCATGCTCGCTCACAAAAACAAGAAAGAGGGGGAGCGCATTATGCGTGCGTTGCAGCCCACAATGTGCCACTTTATCGACGAGTTGTCATTGAGCTGTATGCGGGCGGGCGTGATAGCGAAGCGGTTAGAAGCTCGTGCGACTAAATTTTGCATGCAGCATTACGTCCGTCATTCCGCGCAGAATATCGCGTAGTGGCCTGCATATTGGTTTCACACTTCGGCGTCGGCTCTACCAGCAGGCTCCAGTTGAACGTAAGTAACAGTAAAAGCAGCTGCCCACACACACACACACACACAAAAAAAAACGTCACAGAAACACGGAATAATAAAAAAAAGCAAAAAGAAGGGTGCCATCAGCACTCGGTGTTCCCAGGTGGTCTCCCTCCCAAGTACTGACCGAGCCCAATGCTGCTTAGCTTCGGGGATCGGACGAGAACCGGCGTATTCAGCATGGTATGGCCGATGGCAAGGATGCTGTGTTTCCGACTGCACCTGTATCGTGCTATGTGCATTCGCCCAGTGAATGTATTGCTCCATCACGTACGCGGCAGTCTTTCCGCGAACAATACACGCACACGTCGATTACTCCGTTTGTGGTTGTTCGCTGCATGCGTGCGTGCAAGTAAGTCATGCTCGCTCACAAAAACAAGAGGGGGAGCGCATTATGCGTGCGTTGCAGCCCACAATGTGCCACTTTATCGACGAGTTGTCATTGAGCTGTATGCGGGCGGGCGTGATAGCGAAGCGGTTAGAAGCTCGTGCGACTAAATTTTGCATGCAGCATTACGTCCGTCATTCCGCGCAGAATATCGCGTAGTGGCCTGCATATTGGTTTCACACTTCGGCGTCGGCTCTACCAGCAGGCTCCAGTTGAACGTAAGTAACAGTAAAAGCAGCTGCCCACACACACACACACACAAAAAAAACGTCACAGAAACACGGAATAATAAAAAAAAGCAAAAAGAAGGGTGCCATCAGCACTCGGTGTTCCCAGGTGGTCTCCCTCCCAAGTACTGACCGAGCCCAATGCTGCTTAGCTTCGGGGATCGGACGAGAACCGGCGTATTCAGCATGGTATGGCCGATGGCAAGGATGCTGTGTTTCCGACTGCACCTGTATCGTGCTATGTGCATTCGCCCAGTGAATGTATTGCTCCATCACGTACGCGGCAGTCTTTCCGCGAACAATACACGCACACGTCGATTACTCCGTTTGTGGTTGTTCGCTGCATGCGTGCGTGCAAGTAAGTCATGCTCGCTCACAAAAACAAGAAAGAGGGGGAGCGCATTATGCGTGCGTTGCAGCCCACAATGTGCCACTTTATCGACGAGTTGTCATTGAGCTGTATGCGGGCGGGCGTGATAGCGAAGCGGTTAGAAGCTCGTGCGACTAAATTTTGCATGCAGCATTACGTCCTTCATTCCGCGCAGAATATCGCGTAGTGGCCTGCATATTGGTTTCACACTTCGGCGTCGGCTCTACCAGCAGGCTCCAGTTGAACGTAAGTAACAGTAAAAGCAGCTGCCCACACACACACACACACACACACAAAAAAAAAAACGTCACAGAAACACGGAATAATAAAAAAAAGCAAAAAGAAGGGTGCCAACAGCACTCGGTGTTCCCAGGTGGTCTCCCTCCCAAGTACTGACCGAGCCCAATGCTGCTTAGCTTCGGGGATCGGACGAGAACCGGCGTATTCAGCATGGTATGGCCGATGGCAAGGATGCTGTGTTTCCGACTGCACCTGTATCGTGCTATGTGCATTCGCCCAGTGAATGTATTGCTCCATCACGTACGCGGCAGTCTTTCCGCGAACAATACACGCACACGTCGATTACTCCGTTTGTGGTTGTTCGCTGCATGCGTGCGTGCAATTAAGTCATGCTCGCTCACAAAAACAAGAAAGAGGGGGAGCGCATTATGCGTGCGTTGCAGCCCACAATGTGCCACTTTATCGACGAGTTGTCATTGAGCTGTATGCGGGCGGGCGTGATAGCGAAGCGGTTAGAAGCTCGTGCGACTAAATTTTGCATGCAGCATTACGTCCGTCATTCCGCGCAGAATATCGCGTAGTGGCCTGCATATTGGTTTCACACTTCGGCGTCGGCTCTACCAGCAGGCTCCAGTTGAACGTAAGTAACAGTAAAAGCAGCTGCCCACACACACACACACACAAAAAAAAAACGTCACAGAAACACGGAATAATAAAAAAAAGCAAAAAGAAGGGTGCCATCAGCACTCGGTGTTCCCAGGTGGTCTCCCTCCCAAGTACTGACCGAGCCCAATGCTGCTTAGCTTCGGGGATCGGACGAGAACCGGCGTATTCAGCATGGTATGGCCGATGGCAAGGATGCTGTGTTTCCGACTGCACCTGTATCGTGCTATGTGCATTCGCCCAGTGAATGTATTGCTCCATCACGTACGCGGCAGTCTTTCCGCGAACAATACACGCACACGTCGATTACTCCGTTTGTGGTTGTTCGCTGCATGCGTGCGTGCAAGTAAGTCATGCTCGCTCACAAAAACAAGAAAGAGGGGGAGCGCATTATGCGTGCGTTGCAGCCCACAATGTGCCACTTTATCGACGAGTTGTCATTGAGCTGTATGCGGGCGGGCGTGATAGCGAAGCGGTTAGAAGCTCGTGCGACTAAATTTTGCATGCAGCATTACGTCCGTCATTCCGCGCAGAATATCGCGTAGTGGCCTTCATATTGGTTTCACACTTCGGCGTCGGCTCTACCAGCAGGCTCCAGTTGAACGTAAGTAACAGTAAAAGCAGCTGCCCACACACACACACACAAAAAACGTCACAGAAACACGGAATAATAAAAAAAAGCAAAAAGAAGGGTGCCATCAGCACTCGGTGTTCCCAGGTGGTCTCCCTCCCACGTACTGACCGAGCCCAATGCTGCTTAGCTTCGGGGATCGGACGAGAACCGGCGTATTCAGCAAGGTATGGCCGATGGCAAGGATGCTGTGTTTCCGACTGCACCTGTATCGTGCTATGTGCATTCGCCCAGTGAATGTATTGCTCCATCACGTACGCGGCAGTCTTTCCGCGAACAATACACGCACACGTCGATTACTCCGTTTGTGGTTGTTCGCTGCATGCGTGCTAGCAAGTAAGTCATGCTCGCTCACAAAAACAAGAAAGAGGGGGAGCGCATTATGCGTGCGTTGCAGCCCACAATGTGCCACTTTATCGACGAGTTGTCATTGAGCTGTATGCGGGCGGGCGTGATAGCGAAGCGGTTAGAAGCTCGTGCGACTAAATTTTGCATGCAGCATTACGTCCGTCATTCCGCGCAGAATATCGCGTAGTGGCCTGCATATTGGTTTCACACTTCGGCGTCGGCTCTACCAGCAGGCTCCAGTTGAACGTAAGTAACAGTAAAAGCAGCTGCCCACACACACACACACACACACACAAAAAAAACGTCACAGAAACACGGAATAATAAAAAAAAGCAAAAAGAAGGGTGCCAACAGCACTCGGTGTTCCCAGGTGGTCTCCCTCCCAAGTACTGACCGAGCCCAATGCTGCTTAGCTTCGGGGATCGGACGAGAACCGGCGTATTCAGCATGGTATGGCCGATGGCAAGGATGCTGTGTTTCCTACTGCACCTGTATCGTGCTATGTGCATTCGCCCAGTGAATGTATTGCTCCATCACGTACGCGGCAGTCTTTCCGCGAACAATACACGCACACGTCGATTACTCCGTTTGTGGATGTTCGCTGCATGCGTGCGTGCAAGTAAGTCATGCTCGCTCACAAAAACAAGAAAGAGGGGGAGCGCATTATGCGTGCGTTGCAGCCCACAATGTGCCACTTTATCGACGAGTTGTCATTGAGCTGTATGCGGGCGGGCGTGATAGCGAAGCGGTTAGAAGCTCGTGCGACTAAATTTTGCATGCAGCATTACGTCCGTCATTCCGCGCAGAATATCGCGCAGTGGCCTGCATATTGGTTTCACACTTCGGCGTCGGCTCTACCAGCAGGCTCCAGTTGAACGTAAGTAACAGTAAAAGCAGCTGCCCACACACACACACACACACAAAAAAAACGTCACAGAAACACGGAATAATAAAAAAAAGCAAAAAGAAGGGTGCCATCAGCACTCGGTGTTCCCAGGTGGTCTCCCTCCCAAGTACTGACCGAGCCCAATGCTGCTTAGCTTCGGGGATCGGACGAGACCCGGCGTATTCAGCATGGTATGGCCGATGGCAAGGATGCTGTGTTTCCGACTGCACCTGTATCGTGCTATGTGCATTCGCCCAGTGAATGTATTGCTCCATCACGTACGCGGCAGTCTTTCCGCGAACAATACACGCACACGTCGATTACTCCGTTTGTGGATGTTCGCTGCATGCGTGCGTGCAAGTAAGTCATGCTCGCTCACAAAAACAAGAAAGAGGGGGAGCGCATTATGCGTGCGTTGCAGCCCACAATGTGCCACTTTATCGACGAGTTGTCATTGAGCTGTATGCGGGCGGGCGTGATAGCGAAGCGGTTAGAAGCTCGTGTGGCTAAATTTTGCATGCAGCATTACGTCCGTCATTCCGCGCAGAATATCGCGTAGTGGCCTGCATATTGGTTTCACACTTCGGCGTCGGCTCTACCAGCAGGCTCCAGTTGAACGTAAGTAACAGTAAAAGCAGCTGCCCCCACACACACACACACAAAAAAAAAACGTCACAGAAACACGGAATAATAAAAAAAAGCAAAAAGAAGGGTGCCATCAGCACTCGGTGTTCCCAGGAGGTCTCCCTCCCAAGTACTGACCGAGCCCAATGCTGCTTAGCTTCGGGGATCGGACGAGAACCGGCGTATTCAGCATGGTATGGCCGATGGCAAGGATGCTGTGTTTCCGACTGCACCTGTATCGTGCTATGTGCATTCGCCCAGTGAATGTATTGCTCCATCACGTACGCGGCAGTCTTTCCGCGAACAATACACGCACACGTCGATTACTCCGTTTGTGTTTGTTCGCTGCATGCGTGCGTGCGAGTAAGTCATGCTCGCTCACAAAAACAAGAAAGAGGGGGAGCGCATTATGCGTGCGTTGCAGCCCACAATGTGCCACTTTATCGACGAGTTGTCATTGAGCTGTATGCGGGCGGGCGTGATAGCGAAGCGGTTAGAAGCTCGTGCGACTAAATTTTGCATGCAGCATTACGTCCGTCATTCCGCGCAGAATATCGCGTAGTGGCCTGCATATTGGTTTCACACTTCGGCGTCGGCTCTACCAGCAGGCTCCAGTTGAACGTAAGTAACAGTAAAAGCAGCTGCCCACACACACACACACACACAAAAAAAAACGTCACAGAAACACGGAATAATAAAAAAAAGCAAAAAGAAGGGTGCCATCAGCACTCGGTGTTCCCAGGTGGTCTCCCTCCCAAGTACTGACCGAGCCCAATATGCTGCTTAGCTTCGGGGATCGGACGAGAACCGGCGTATTCAGCATGGTATGGCCGATGGCAAGGATGCTGTGTTTCCTACTGCACCTGTATCGTGCTATGTGCATTCGCCCAGTGAATGTATTGCTCCATCACGTACGCGGCAGTCTTTCCGCGAACAATACACGCACACGTCGATTACTCCGTTTGTGGATGTTCGCTGCATGCGTGCGTGCAAGTAAGTCATGCTCGCTCACAAAAACAAGAAAGAGGGGGAGCGCATTATGCGTGCGTTGCAGCCCACAATGTGCCACTTTATCGACGAGTTGTCATTGAGCTGTATGCGGGCGGGCGTGATAGCGAAGCGGTTAGAAGCTCGTGCGACTAAATTTTGCATGCAGCATTACGTCCGTCATTCCGCGCAGAATATCGCGTAGTGGCCTGCATATTGGTTTCACACTTCGGCGTCGGCTCTACCAGCAGGCTCCAGTTGAACGTAAGTAACAGTAAAAGCAGCTGCCCACACACACACACACACACAAAAAAAAACGTCACAGAAACACGGAATAATAAAAAAAAGCAAAAAGAAGGGTGCCATCAGCACTCGGTGTTCCCAGGTGGTCTCCCTCCCAAGTACTGACCGAGCCCAATGCTGCTTAGCTTCGGGGATCGGACGAGAACCGGCGTATTCAGCATGGTATGGCCGATGGCAAGGATGCTGTGTTTCCGACTGCACCTGTATCGTGCTATGTGCATTCGCCCAGTGAATGTATTGCTCCATCACGTACGCGGCAGTCTTTCCGCGAACAATACACGCACACGTCGATTACTCCGTTTGTGGTTGTTCGCTGCATGCGTGCGTGCAAGTAAGTCATGCTCGCTCACAAAAACAAGAAAGAGGGGGAGCGCATTATGCGTGCGTTGCAGCCCACAATGTGCCACTTTATCGACGAGTTGTCATTGAGCTGTATGCGGGCGGGCGTGATAGCGAAGCGGTTAGAAGCTCGTGCGACTAAATTTTGCATGCAGCATTACGTCCGTCATTCCGCGCAGAATATCGCGTAGTGGCCTGCATATTGGTTTCACACTTCGGCGTCGGCTCTACCAGCAGGCTCCAGTTGAACGTAAGTAACAGTAAAAGCAGCTGCCCACACACACACACACACACAAAAAAAAACGTCACAGAAACACGGAATAATAAAAAAAAGCAAAAAGAAGGGTGCCATCAGCACTCGGTGTTCCCAGGTGGTCTCCCTCCCACGTACTGACCGAGCCCAATGCTGCTTAGCTTCGGGGATCGGACGAGACCCGGCGTATTCAGCATGGTATGGCCGATGGCAAGGATGCTGTGTTTCCGACTGCACCTGTATCGTGCTATGTGCATTCGCCCAGTGAATGTATTGCTCCATCACGTACGCGGCAGTCTTTCCGCGAACAATACACGCACACGTCGATTACTCCGTTTGTGGATGTTCGCTGCATGCGTGCGTGCAAGTAAGTCATGCTCGCTCACAAAAACAAGAAAGAGGGGGAGCGCATTATGCGTGCGTTGCAGCCCACAATGTGCCACTTTATCGACGAGTTGTCATTGAGCTGTATGCGGGCGGGCGTGATAGCGAAGCGGTTAGAAGCTCGTGCGACTAAATTTTGCATGCAGCATTACGTCCGTCATTCCGCGCAGAATATCGCGTAGTGGCCTGCATATTGGTTTCACACTTCGGCGTCGGCTCTACCAGCAGGCTCCAGTTGAACGTAAGTAACAGTAAAAGCAGCTGCCCACACACACACACACACAAAAAAACGTCACAGAAACACGGAATAATAAAAAAAAGCAAAAAGAAGGGTGCCATCAGCACTCGGTGTTCCCAGGAGGTCTCCCTCCCAAGTACTGACCGAGCCCAATGCTGCTTAGCTTCGGGGATCGGACGAGAACCGGCGTATTCAGCATGGTATGGCCGATGGCAAGGATGCTGTGTTTCCGACTGCACCTGTATCGTGCTATGTGCATTCGCCCAGTGAATGTATTGCTCCATCACGTACGCGGCAGTCTTTCCGCGAACAATACACGCACACGTCGATTACTCCGTTTGTGGTTGTTCGCTGCATGCGTGCGTGCAAGTAAGTCATGCTCGCTCACAAAAACAAGAAAGAGGGGGAGCGCATTATGCGTGCGTTGCAGCCCACAATGTGCCACTTTATCGACGAGTTGTCATTGAGCTGTATGCGGGCGGGCGTGATAGCGAAGCGGTTAGAAGCTCGTGCGACTAAATTTTGCATGCAGCATTACGTCCGTCATTCCGCGCAGAATATCGCGTAGTGGCCTGCATATTGGTTTCACACTTCGGCGTCGGCTCTACCAGCTGGCTCCAGTTGAACGTAAGTAACAGTAAAAGCAGCTGCCCACACACACACACACACACAAAAAAAAACGTCACAGAAACACGGAATAATAAAAAAAAGCAAAAAGAAGGGTGCCATCAGCACTCGGTGTTCCCAGGTGGTCTCCCTCCCAAGTACTGACCGAGCCCAATATGCTGCTTAGCTTCGGGGATCGGACGAGAACCGGCGTATTCAGCATGGTATGGCCGATGGCAAGGATGCTGTGTTTCCTACTGCACCTGTATCGTGCTATGTGCATTCGCCCAGTGAATGTATTGCTCCATCACGTACGCGGCAGTCTTTCCGCGAACAATACACGCACACGTCGATTACTCCGTTTGTGGATGTTCGCTGCATGCGTGCGTGCAAGTAAGTCATGCTCGCTCACAAAAACAAGAAAGAGGGGGAGCGCATTATGCGTGCGTTGCAGCCCACAATGTGCCACTTTATCGACGAGTTGTCATTGAGCTGTATGCGGGCGGGCGTGATAGCGAAGCGGTTAGAAGCTCGTGCGACTAAATTTTGCATGCAGCATTACGTCCGTCATTCCGCGCAGAATATCGCGTAGTGGCCTGCATATTGGTTTCACACTTCGGCGTCGGCTCTACCAGCAGGCTCCAGTTGAACGTAAGTAACAGTAAAAGCAGCTGCCCACACACACACACACACACAAAAAAAAAACGTCACAGAAACACGGAATAATAAAAAAAAGCAAAAAGAAGGGTGCCATCAGCACTCGGTGTTCCCAGGTGGTCTCCCTCCCAAGTACTGACCGAGCCCAATGCTGCTTAGCTTCGGGGATCGGACGAGAACCGGCGTATTCAGCATGGTATGGCCGATGGCAAGGATGCTGTGTTTCCGACTGCACCTGTATCGTGCTATGTGCATTCGCCCAGTGAATGTATTGCTCCATCACGTACGCGGCAGTCTTTCCGCGAACAATACACGCACACGTCGATTACTCCGTTTGTGGTTGTTCGCTGCATGCGTGCGTGCAAGTAAGTCATGCTCGCTCACAAAAACAAGAAAGAGGGGGAGCGCATTATGCGTGCGTTGCAGCCCACAATGTGCCACTTTATCGACGAGTTGTCATTGAGCTGTATGCGGGCGGGCGTGATAGCGAAGCGGTTAGAAGCTCGTGCGACTAAATTTTGCATGCAGCATTACGTCCGTCATTCCGCGCAGAATATCGCGTAGTGGCCTTCATATTGGTTTCACACTTCGGCGTCGGCTCTACCAGCAGGCTCCAGTTGAACGTAAGTAACAGTAAAAGCAGCTGCCCACACACACACACACAAAAAACGTCACAGAAACACGGAATAATAAAAAAAAGCAAAAAGAAGGGTGCCATCAGCACTCGGTGTTCCCAGGTGGTCTCCCTCCCACGTACTGACAGAGCCCAATGCTGCTTAGCTTCGGGGATCGGACGAGAACCGGCGTATTCAGCATGGTATGGCCGATGGCAAGGATGCTGTGTTTCCGACTGCACCTGTATCGTGCTATGTGCATTCGCCCAGTGAATGTATTGCTCCATCACGTACGCGGCAGTCTTTCCGCGAACAATACACGCACACGTCGATTACTCCGTTTGTGGTTGTTCGCTGCATGCGTGCGTGCAAGTAAGTCATGCTCGCTCACAAAAACAAGAAAGAGGGGGAGCGCATTATGCGTGCGTTGCAGCCCACAATGTGCCACTTTATCGACGAGTTGTCATTGAGCTGTATGCGGGCGGGCGTGATAGCGAAGCGGTTAGAAGCTCGTGCGACTAAATTTTGCATGCAGCATTACGTCCGTCATTCCGCGCAGAATATCGCGTAGTGGCCTGCATATTGGTTTCACACTTCGGCGTCGGCTCTACCAGCAGGCTCCAGTTGAACGTAAGTAACAGTAAAAGCAGCTGCCCACACACACACACACACACACACAAAAAAAACGTCACAGAAACACGGAATAATAAAAAAAAGCAAAAAGAAGGGTGCCAACAGCACTCGGTGTTCCCAGGTGGTCTCCCTCCCAAGTACTGACCGAGCCCAATGCTGCTTAGCTTCGGGGATCGGACGAGAACCGGCGTATTCAGCATGGTATGGCCGATGGCAAGGATGCTGTGTTTCCTACTGCACCTGTATCGTGCTATGTGCATTCGCCCAGTGAATGTATTGCTCCATCACGTACGCGGCAGTCTTTCCGCGAACAATACACGCACACGTCGATTACTCCGTTTGTGGATGTTCGCTGCATGCGTGCGTGCAAGTAAGTCATGCTCGCTCACAAAAACAAGAAAGAGGGGGAGCGCATTATGCGTGCGTTGCAGCCCACAATGTGCCACTTTATCGACGAGTTGTCATTGAGCTGTATGCGGGCGGGCGTGATAGCGAAGCGGTTAGAAGCTCGTGCGACTAAATTTTGCATGCAGCATTACGTCCGTCATTCCGCGCAGAATATCGCGTAGTGGCCTGCATATTGGTTTCACACTTCGGCGTCGGCTCTACCAGCAGGCTCCAGTTGAACGTAAGTAACAGTAAAAGCAGCTGCCCACACACACACACACACAAAAAAAAAACGTCACAGAAACACGGAATAATAAAAAAAAGCAAAAAGAAGGGTGCCATCAGCACTCGGTGTTCCCAGGTGGTCTCCCTCCCAAGTACTGACCGAGCCCAATGCTGCTTAGCTTCGGGGATCGGACGAGACCCGGCGTATTCAGCATGGTATGGCCGATGGCAAGGATGCTGTGTTTCCGACTGCACCTGTATCGTGCTATGTGCATTCGCCCAGTGAATGTATTGCTCCATCACGTACGCGGCAGTCTTTCCGCGAACAATACACGCACACGTCGATTACTCCGTTTGTGGATGTTCGCTGCATGCGTGCGTGCAAGTAAGTCATGCTCGCTCACAAAAACAAGAAAGAGGGGGAGCGCATTATGCGTGCGTTGCAGCCCACAATGTGCCACTTTATCGACGAGTTGTCATTGAGCTGTATGCGGGCGGGCGTGATAGCGAAGCGGTTAGAAGCTCGTGCGACTAAATTTTGCATGCAGCATTACGTCCGTCATTCCGCGCAGAATATCGCGTAGTGGCCTGCATATTGGTTTCACACTTCGGCGTCGGCTCTACCAGCAGGCTCCAGTTGAACGTAAGTAACAGTAAAAGCAGCTGCCCACACACACACACACACAAAAAAAAAACGTCACAGAAACACGGAATAATAAAAAAAAGCAAAAAGAAGGGTGCCATCAGCACTCGGTGTTCCCAGGAGGTCTCCCTCCCAAGTACTGACCGAGCCCAATGCTGCTTAGCTTCGGGGATCGGACGAGAACCGGCGTATTCAGCATGGTATGGCCGATGGCAAGGATGCTGTGTTTCCGACTGCACCTGTATCGTGCTATGTGCATTCGCCCAGTGAATGTATTGCTCCATCACGTACGCGGCAGTCTTTCCGCGAACAATACACGCACACGTCGATTACTCCGTTTGTGGTTGTTCGCTGCATGCGTGCGTGCAAGTAAGTCATGCTCGCTCACAAAAACAAGAAAGAGGGGGAGCGCATTATGCGTGCGTTGCAGCCCACAATGTGCCACTTTATCGACGAGTTGTCATTGAGCTGTATGCGGGCGGGCGTGATAGCGAAGCGGTTAGAAGCTCGTGCGACTAAATTTTGCATGCAGCATTACGTCCGTCATTCCGCGCAGAATATCGCGTAGTGGCCTGCATATTGGTTTCACACTTCGGCGTCGGCTCTACCAGCAGGCTCCAGTTGAACGTAAGTAACAGTAAAAGCAGCTGCCCACACACACACACACACAAAAAAAAACGTCACAGAAACACGGAATAATAAAAAAAAGCAAAAAGAAGGGTGCCATCAGCACTCGGTGTTCCCAGGAGGTCTCCCTCCCAAGTACTGACCGAGCCCAATGCTGCTTAGCTTCGGGGATCGGACGAGAACCGGCGTATTCAGCATGGTATGGCCGATGGCAAGGATGCTGTGTTTCCGACTGCACCTGTATCGTGCTATGTGCATTCGCCCAGTGAATGTATTGCTCCATCACGTACGCGGCAGTCTTTCCGCGAACAATACACGCACACGTCGATTACTCCGTTTGTGGTTGTTCGCTGCATGCGTGCGTGCAAGTAAGTCATGCTCGCTCACAAAAACAAGAAAGAGGGGGAGCGCATTATGCGTGCGTTGCAGCCCACAATGTGCCACTTTATCGACGAGTTGTCATTGAGCTGTATGCGGGCGGGCGTGATAGCGAAGCGGTTAGAAGCTCGTGCGACTAAATTTTGCATGCAGCATTACGTCCGTCATTCCGCGCAGAATATCGCGTAGTGGCCTGCATATTGGTTTCACACTTCGGCGTCGGCTCTACCAGCAGGCTCCAGTTGAACGTAAGTAACAGTAAAAGCAGCTGCCCACACACACACACACACAAAAAAAAACGTCACAGAAACACGGAATAATAAAAAAAAGCAAAAAGAAGGGTGCCATCAGCACTCGGTGTTCCCAGGTGGTCTCCCTCCCAAGTACTGACCGAGCCCAATGCTGCTTAGCTTCGGGGATCGGACGAGAACCGGCGTATTCAGCATGGTATGGCCGATGGCAAGGATGCTGTGTTTCCGACTGCACCTGTATCGTGCTATGTGCATTCGCCCAGTGAATGTATTGCTCCATCACGTACGCGGCAGTCTTTCCGCGAACAATACACGCACACGTCGATTACTCCGTTTGTGGTTGTTCGCTGCATGCGTGCGTGCAAGTAAGTCATGCTCGCTCACAAAAACAAGAAAGAGGGGGAGCGCATTATGCGTGCGTTGCAGCCCACAATGTGCCACTTTATCGACGAGTTGTCATTGAGCTGTATGCGGGCGGGCGTGATAGCGAAGCGGTTAGAAGCTCGTGCGACTAAATTTTGCATGCAGCATTACGTCCGTCATTCCGCGCAGAATATCGCGTAGTGGCCTTCATATTGGTTTCACACTTCGGCGTCGGCTCTACCAGCAGGCTCCAGTTGAACGTAAGTAACAGTAAAAGCAGCTGCCCACACACACACACACAAAAAACGTCACAGAAACACGGAATAATAAAAAAAAGCAAAAAGAAGGGTGCCATCAGCACTCGGTGTTCCCAGGTGGTCTCCCTCCCACGTACTGACAGAGCCCAATGCTGCTTAGCTTCGGGGATCGGACGAGAACCGGCGTATTCAGCATGGTATGGCCGATGGCAAGGATGCTGTGTTTCCGACTGCACCTGTATCGTGCTATGTGCATTCGCCCAGTGAATGTATTGCTCCATCACGTACGCGGCAGTCTTTCCGCGAACAATACACGCACACGTCGATTACTCCGTTTGTGGTTGTTCGCTGCATGCGTGCGTGCAAGTAAGTCATGCTCGCTCACAAAAACAAGAAAGAGGGGGAGCGCATTATGCGTGCGTTGCAGCCCACAATGTGCCACTTTATCGACGAGTTGTCATTGAGCTGTATGCGGGCGGGCGTGATAGCGAAGCGGTTAGAAGCTCGTGCGACTAAATTTTGCATGCAGCATTACGTCCGTCATTCCGCGCAGAATATCGCGTAGTGGCCTGCATATTGGTTTCACACTTCGGCGTCGGCTCTACCAGCAGGCTCCAGTTGAACGTAAGTAACAGTAAAAGCAGCTGCCCACACACACACACACACACAAAAAAAAAACGTCACAGAAACACGGAATAATAAAAAAAAGCAAAAAGAAGGGTGCCAACAGCACTCGGTGTTCCCAGGTGGTCTCCCTCCCAAGTACTGACCGAGCCCAATGCTGCTTAGCTTCGGGGATCGGACGAGAACCGGCGTATTCAGCATGGTATGGCCGATGGCAAGGATGCTGTGTTTCCGACTGCACCTGTATCGTGCTATGTGCATTCGCCCATTGAATGTATTGCTCCATCACGTACGCGGCAGTCTTTCCGCGAACAATACACGCACACGTCGATTACTCCGTTTGTGGATGTTCGCTGCATGCGTGCGTGCAAGTAAGTCATGCTCGCTCACAAAAACAAGAAAGAGGGGGAGCGCATTATGCGTGCGTTGCAGCCCACAATGTGCCACTTTATCGACGAGTTGTCATTGAGCTGTATGCGGGCGGGCGTGATAGCGAAGCGGTTAGAAGCTCGTGCGACTAAATTTTGCATGCAGCATTACGTCCGTCATTCCGCGCAGAATATCGCGTAGTGGCCTGCATATTGGTTTCACACTTCGGCGTCGGCTCTACCAGCAGGCTCCAGTTGAACGTAAGTAACAGTAAAAGCAGCTGCCCACACACACACACACACACACAAAAAAAAAACGTCACAGAAACACGGAATAATAAAAAAAAGCAAAAAGAAGGGTGCCAACAGCACTCGGTGTTCCCAGGTGGTCTCCCTCCCAAGTACTGACCGAGCCCAATGCTGCTTAGCTTCGGGGATCGGACGAGAACCGGCGTATTCAGCATGGTATGGCCGATGGCATGGATGCTGTGTTTCCTACTGCACCTGTATCGTGCTATGTGCATTCGCCCAGTGAATGTATTGCTCCATCACGTACGCGGCAGTCTTTCCGCGAACAATACACGCACACGTCGATTACTCCGTTTGTGGATGTTCGCTGCATGCGTGCGTGCAAGTAAGTCATGCTCGCTCACAAAAACAAGAAAGAGGGGGAGCGCATTATGCGTGCGTTGCAGCCCACAATGTGCCACTTTATCGACGAGTTGTCATTGAGCTGTATGCGGGCGGGCGTGATAGCGAAGCGGTTAGAAGCTCGTGCGACTAAATTTTGCATGCAGCATTACGTCCGTCATTCCGCGCAGAATATCGCGTAGTGGCCTGCATATTGGTTTCACACTTCGGCGTCGGCTCTACCAGCAGGCTCCAGTTGAACGTAAGTAACAGTAAAAGCAGCTGCCCACACACACACACACACACAAAAAAAAACGTCACAGAAACACGGAATAATAAAAAAAAGCAAAAAGAAGGGTGCCATCAGCACTCGGTGTTCCCAGGTGGTCTCCCTCCCAAGTACTGACCGAGCCCAATGCTGCTTAGCTTCGGGGATCGGACGAGACCCGGCGTATTCAGCATGGTATGGCCGATGGCAAGGATGCTGTGTTTCCGACTGCACCTGTATCGTGCTATGTGCATTCGCCCAGTGAATGTATTGCTCCATCACGTACGCGGCAGTCTTTCCGCGAACAATACACGCACACGTCGATTACTCCGTTTGTGGATGTTCGCTGCATGCGTGCGTGCAAGTAAGTCATGCTCGCTCACAAAAACAAGAAAGAGGGGGAGCGAATTATGCGTGCGTTGCAGCCCACAATGTGCCACTTTATCGACGAGTTGTCATTGAGCTGTATGCGGGCGGGCGTGATAGCGAAGCGGTTAGAAGCTCGTGCGACTAAATTTTGCATGCAGCATTACGTCCGTCATTCCGCGCAGAATATCGCGTAGTGGCCTGCATATTGGTTTCACACTTCGGCGTCGGCTCTACCAGCAGGCTCCAGTTGAACGTAAGTAACAGTAAAAGCAGCTGCCCACACACACACACACACACAAAAAAAAAACGTCACAGAAACACGGAATAATAAAAAAAAGCAAAAAGAAGGGTGCCATCAGCACTCGGTGTTCCCAGGAGGTCTCCCTCCCAAGTACTGACCGAGCCCAATGCTGCTTAGCTTCGGGGATCGGACGAGAACCGGCGTATTCAGCATGGTATGGCCGATGGCAAGGATGCTGTGTTTCCGACTGCACCTGTATCGTGCTATGTGCATTCGCCCAGTGAATGTATTGCTCCATCACGTACGCGGCAGTCTTTCCGCGAACAATACACGCACACGTCGATTACTCCGTTTGTGGTTGTTCGCTGCATGCGTGCGTGCAAGTAAGTCATGCTCGCTCACAAAAACAAGAAAGAGGGGGAGCGCATTATGCGTGCGTTGCAGCCCACAATGTGCCACTTTATCGACGAGTTGTCATTGAGCTGTATGCGGGCGGGCGTGATAGCGAAGCGGTTAGAAGCTCGTGCGACTAAATTTTGCATGCAGCATTACGTCCGTCATTCCGCGCAGAATATCGCGTAGTGGCCTGCATATTGGTTTCACACTTCGGCGTCGGCTCTACCAGCAGGCTCCAGTTGAACGTAAGTAACAGTAAAAGCAGCTGCCCACACACACACACACACACAAAAAAAACGTCACAGAAACACGGAATAATAAAAAAAAGCAAAAAGAAGGGTGCCATCAGCACTCGGTGTTCCCAGGTGGTCTCCCTCCCAAGTACTGACCGAGCCCAATATGCTGCTTAGCTTCGGGGATCGGACGAGAACCGGCGTATTCAGCATGGTATGGCCGATGGCAAGGATGCTGTGTTTCCTACTGCACCTGTATCGTGCTATGTGCATTCGCCCAGTGAATGTATTGCTCCATCACGTACGCGGCAGTCTTTCCGCGAACAATACACGCACACGTCGATTACTCCGTTTGTGGATGTTCGCTGCATGCGTGCGTGCAAGTAAGTCATGCTCGCTCACAAAAACAAGAAAGAGGGGGAGCGCATTATGCGTGCGTTGCAGCCCACAATGTGCCACTTTATCGACGAGTTGTCATTGAGCTGTATGCGGGCGGGCGTGATAGCGAAGCGGTTAGAAGCTCGTGCGACTAAATTTTGCATGCAGCATTACGTCCGTCATTCCGCGCAGAATATCGCGTAGTGGCCTGCATATTGGTTTCACACTTCGGCGTCGGCTCTACCAGCAGGCTCCAGTTGAACGTAAGTAACAGTAAAAGCAGCTGCCCACACACACACACACACACAAAAAAAAACGTCACAGAAACACGGAATAATAAAAAAAAGCAAAAAGAAGGGTGCCATCAGCACCCGGTGTTCCCAGGTGGTCTCCCTCCCAAGTACTGACCGAGCCCAATATGCTGCTTAGCTTCGGGGATCGGACGAGAACCGGCGTATTCAGCATGGTATGGCCGATGGCAAGGATGCTGTGTTTCCTACTGCACCTGTATCGTGCTATGTGCATTCGCCCAGTGAATGTATTGCTCCATCACGTACGCGGCAGTCTTTCCGCGAACAATACACGCACACGTCGATTACTCCGTTTGTGGATGTTCGCTGCATGCGTGCGTGCAAGTAAGTCATGCTCGCTCACAAAAACAAGAAAGAGGGGGAGCGCATTATGCGTGCGTTGCAGCCCACAATGTGCCACTTTATCGACGAGTTGTCATTGAGCTGTATGCGGGCGGGCGTGATAGCGAAGCGGTTAGAAGCTCGTGCGACTAAATTTTGCATGCAGCATTACGTCCGTCATTCCGCGCAGAATATCGCGTAGTGGCCTGCATATTGGTTTCACACTTCGGCGTCGGCTCTACCAGTAGGCTCCAGTTGAACGTAAGTAACAGTAAAAGCAGCTGCCCACACACACACACACACAAAAAAAAAACGTCACAGAAACACGGAATAATAAAAAAAGCAAAAAGGAGGGTGCCATCAGCACTCGGTGTTCCCAGGTGGTCTCCCTCCCAAGTACTGACCGAGCCCAATGCTGCTTAGCTTCGGGGATCGGACGAGAACCGGCGTATTCAGCATGGTATGGCCGATGGCAAGGATGCTGTGTTTCCGACTGCACCTGTATCGTGCTATGTGCATTCGCCCAGTGAATGTATTGCTCCATCACGTACGCGGCAGTCTTTCCGCGAACAATACACGCACACGTCGATTACTCCGTTTGTGGTTGTTCGCTGCATGCGTGCGTGCAAGTAAGTCATGCTCGCTCACAAAAACAAGAAAGAGGGGGAGCGCATTATGCGTGCGTTGCAGCCCACAATGTGCCACTTTATCGACGAGTTGTCATTGAGCTGTATGCGGGCGGGCGTGATAGCGAAGCGGTTAGAAGCTCGTGCGACTAAATTTTGCATGCAGCATTACGTCCGTCATTCCGCGCAGAATATCGCGTAGTGGCCTGCATATTGGTTTCACACTTCGGCGTCGGCTCTACCAGCAGGCTCCAGTTGAACGTAAGTAACAGTAAAAGCAGCTGCCCACACACACACACACACACACAAAAAAAACGTCACAGAAACACGGAATAATAAAAAAAAGCAAAAAGAAGGGTGCCATCAGCACTCGGTGTTCCCAGGTGGTCTCCCTCCCAAGTACTGACCGAGCCCAATGCTGCTTAGCTTCGGGGATCGGACGAGAACCGGCGTATTCAGCATGGTATGGCCGATGGCAAGGATGCTGTGTTTCCGACTGCACCTGTATCGTGCTATGTGCATTCGCCCAGTGAATGTATTGCTCCATCACGTACGCGGCAGTCTTTCCGCGAACAATACACGCACACGTCGATTACTCCGTTTGTGGATGTTCGCTGCATGCGTGCGTGCAAGTAAGTCATGCTCGCTCACAAAAACAAGAAAGAGGGGAGCGCATTATGCGTGCGTTGCAGCCCACAATGTGCCACTTTATCGACGAGTTGTCATTGAGCTGTATGCGGGCGGGCGTGATAGCGAAGCGGTTAGAAACTCGTGCGACTAAATTTTGCATGCAGCATTACGTCCGTCATTCCGCGCAGAATATCGCGTAGTGGCCTGCATATTGGTTTCACACTTCGGCGTCGGCTCTACCAGCAGGCTCCAGTTGAACGTAAGTAACAGTAAAAGCAGCTGCCCACACACACACACACACAAAAAAAACGTCACAGAAACACGGAATAATAAAAAAAAGCAAAAAGAAGGGTGCCATCAGCACTCGGTGTTCCCAGGTGGTCTCCCTCCCAAGTACTGACCGAACCCAATGCTGCTTAGCTTCGGGGATCGGACGAGAACCGGCGTATTCAGCATGGTATGGCCGATGGCAAGGATGCTGTGTTTCCGACTGCACCTGTATCGTGCTATGTGCATTCGCCCAGTGAATGTATTGCTCCATCACGTACGCGGCAGTCTTTCCGCGAACAATACACGCACACGTCGATTACTCCGTTTGTGGATGTTCGCTGCATGCGTGCGTGCAAGTAAGTCATGCTCGCTCACAAAAACAAGAAAGAGGGGGAGCGCATTATGCGTGCGTTGCAGCCCACAATGTGCCACTTTATCGACGAGTTGTCATTGAGCTGTATGCGGGCGGGCGTGATAGCGAAGCGGTTAGAAGCTCGTGCGACTAAATTTTGCATGCAGCATTACGTCCGTCATTCCGCGCAGAATATCGCGTAGTGGCCTGCATATTGGTTTCACACTTCGGCGTCGGCTCTACCAGCAGGCTCCAGTTGAACGTAAGTAACAGTAAAAGCAGCTGCCCACACACACACACACACACACAAAAAAAAAACGTCACAGAAACACGGAATAATAAAAAAAAGCAAAAAGAAGGGTGCCATCAGCACTCGGTGTTCCCAGGTGGTCTCCCTCCCAAGTACTGACCGAGCCCAATGCTGCTTAGCTTCGGGGATCGGACGAGAACCGGCGTATTCAGCATGGTATGGCCGATGGCAAGGATGCTGTGTTTCCGACTGCACCTGTATCGTGCTATGTGCATTCGCCCAGTGAATGTATTGCTCCATCACGTACGCGGCAGTCTTTCCGCGAACAATACACGCACACGTCGATTACTCCGTTTGTGGTTGTTCGCTGCATGCGTGCGTGCAAGTAAGTCATGCTCGCTCACAAAAACAAGAAAGAGGGGGAGCGCATTATGCGTGCGTTGCAGCCCACAATGTGCCACTTTATCGACGAGTTGTCATTGAGCTGTATGCGGGCGGGCGTGATAGCGAAGCGGTTAGAAGCTCGTGCGACTAAATTTTGCATGCAGCATTACGTCCGTCATTCCGCGCAGAATATCGCGTAGTGGCCTGCATATTGGTTTCACACTTCGGCGTCGGCTCTACCAGCAGGCTCCAGTTGAACGTAAGTAACAGTAAAAGCAGCTGCCCACACACACACACACACACACACACAAAAACGTCACAGAAACACGGAATAATAAAAAAAAGCAAAAAGAAGGGTGCCATCAGCACTCGGTGTTCCCAGGTGGTCTCCCTCCCAAGTACTGACCGAGCCCAATATGCTGCTTAGCTTTGGGGATCGGACGAGAACCGGCGTATTCAGCATGGTATGGCCGATGGCAAGGATGCTGTGTTTCCGACTGCACCTGTATCGTGCTATGTGCATTCGCCCAGTGAATGTATTGCTCCATCACGTACGCGGCAGTCTTTCCGCGAACAATACACGCACACGTCGATTACTCCGTTTGTGGATGTTCGCTGCATGCGTGCGTGCAAGTAAGTCATGCTCGCTCACAAAAAACAAGAAAGAGGGGGAGCGCATTATGCGTGCGTTGCAGCCCACAATGTGCCACTTTATCGACGAGTTGTCATTGAGCTGTATGCGGGCGGGCGTGATAGCGAAGCGGTTAGAAGCTCGTGCGACTAAATTTTGCATGCAGCATTACGTCCGTCATTCCGCGCAGAATATCGCGTAGTGGCCTGCATATTGGTTTCACACTTCGGCGTCGGCTCTACCAGCAGGCTCCAGTTGAACGTAAGTAACAGTAAAAGCAGCTGCCCACACACACACACACACACAAAAAAAAACGTCACAGAAACACGGAATAATAAAAAAAAGCAAAAAGAAGGGTGCCATCAGCACTCGGTGTTCCCAGGTGGTCTCCCTCCCAAGTACTGACCGAGCCCAATGCTGCTTAGCTTCGGGGATCGGACGAGAACCGGCGTATTCAGCATGGTATGGCCGATGGCAAGGATGCTGTGTTTCCGACTGCACCTGTATCGTGCTATGTGCATTCGCCCAGTGAATGTATTGCTCCATCACGTACGCGGCAGTCTTTCCGCGAACAATACACGCACACGTCGATTACTCCGTTTGTGGTTGTTCGCTGCATGCGTGCGTGCAAGTAAGTCATGCTCGCTCACAAAAACAAGAAAGAGGGGGAGCGCATTATGCGTGCGTTGCAGCCCACAATGTGCCACTTTATCGACGAGTTGTCATTGAGCTGTATGCGGGCGGGCGTGATAGCGAAGCGGTTAGAAGCTCGTGCGACTAAATTTTGCATGCAGCATTACGTCCGTCATTCCGCGCAGAATATCGCGTAGTGGCCTGCATATTGGTTTCACACTTCGGCGTCGGCTCTACCAGCAGGCTCCAGTTGAACGTAAGTAACAGTAAAAGCAGCTGCCCACACACACACACACACAAAAAAAAAACGTCACAGAAACACGGAATAATAAAAAAAAGCAAAAAGAAGGGTGCCATCAGCACTCGGTGTTCCCAGGTGGTCTCCCTCCCAAGTACTGACCGAGCCCAATATGCTGCTTAGCTTCGGGGATCGGACGAGAACCGGCGTATTCAGCATGGTATGGCCGATGGCAAGGATGCTGTGTTTCCTACTGCACCTGTATCGTGCTATGTGCATTCGCCCAGTGAATGTATTGCTCCATCACGTACGCGGCAGTCTTTCCGCGAACAATACACGCACACGTCGATTACTCCGTTTGTGGATGTTCGCTGCATGCGTGCGTGCAAGTAAGTCATGCTCGCTCACAAAAACAAGAAAGAGGGGGAGCGCATTATGCGTGCGTTGCAGCCCACAATGTGCCACTTTATCGACGAGTTGTCATTGAGCTGTATGCGGGCGGGCGTGATAGCGAAGCGGTTAGAAGCTCGTGCGACTAAATTTTGCATGCAGCATTACGTCCGTCATTCCGCGCAGAATATCGCGTAGTGGCCTGCATATTGGTTTCACACTTCGGCGTCGGCTCTACCAGCAGGCTCCAGTTGAACGTAAGTAACAGTAAAAGCAGCTGCCCACACACACACACACACACAAAAAAAACGTCACAGAAACACGGAATAATAAAAAAAAGCAAAAAGAAGGGTGCCATCAGCACTCGGTGTTCCCAGGTGGTCTCCCTCCCAAGTACTGACCGAGCCCAATGCTGCTTAGCTTCGGGGATCGGACGAGAACCGGCGTATTCAGCATGGTATGGCCGATGGCAAGGATGCTGTGTTTCCGACTGCACCTGTATCGTGCTATGTGCATTCGCCCAGTGAATGTATTGCTCCATCACGTACGCGGCAGTCTTTCCGCGAACAATACACGCACACGTCGATTACTCCGTTTGTGGTTGTTCGCTGCATGCGTGCGTGCAAGTAAGTCATGCTCGCTCACAAAAACAAGAAAGAGGGGGAGCGCATTATGCGTGCGTTGCAGCCCACAATGTGCCACTTTATCGACGAGTTGTCATTGAGCTGTATGCGGGCGGGCGTGATAGCGAAGCGGTTAGAAGCTCGTGCGACTAAATTTTGCATGCAGCATTACGTCCGTCATTCCGCGCAGAATATCGCGTAGTGGCCTGCATATTGGTTTCACACTTCGGCGTCGGCTCTACCAGCAGGCTCCAGTTGAACGTAAGTAACAGTAAAAGCAGCTGCCCACACACACACACACACACAAAAAAAACGTCACAGAAACACGGAATAATAAAAAAAAGCAAAAAGAAGGGTGCCATCAGCACTCGGTGTTCCCAGGTGGTCTCCCTCCCAAGTACTGACCGAGCCCAATGCTGCTTAGCTTCGGGGATCGGACGAGAACCGGCGTATTCAGCATGGTATGGCCGATGGCATGGATGCTGTGTTTCCTACTGCACCTGTATCGTGCTATGTGCATTCGCCCAGTGAATGTATTGCTCCATCACGTACGCGGCAGTCTTTCCGCGAACAATACACGCACACGTCGATTACTCCGTTTGTGGATGTTCGCTGCATGCGTGCGTGCAAGTAAGTCATGCTCGCTCACAAAAACAAGAAAGAGGGGGAGCGCATTATGCGTGCGTTGCAGCCCACAATGTGCCACTTTATCGACGAGTTGTCATTGAGCTGTATGCGGGCGGGCGTGATAGCGAAGCGGTTAGAAGCTCGTGCGACTAAATTTTGCATGCAGCATTACGTCCGTCATTCCGCGCAGAATATCGCGTAGTGGCCTGCATATTGGTTTCACACTTCGGCGTCGGCTCTACCAGCAGGCTCCAGTTGAACGTAAGTAACAGTAAAAGCAGCTGCCCACACACACACACACAAAAAAAAACGTCACAGAAACACGGAATAATAAAAAAAAGCAAAAAGAAGGGTGCCATCAGCACTCGGTGTTCCCAGGTGGTCTCCCTCCCAAGTACTGACCGAGCCCAATGCTGCTTAGCTTCGGGGATCGGACGAGAACCGGCGTATTCAGCATGGTATGGCCGATGGCAAGGATGCTGTGTTTCCGACTGCACCTGTATCGTGCTATGTGCATTCGCCCAGTGAATGTATTGCTCCATCACGTACGCGGCAGTCTTTCCGCGAACAATACACGCACACATCGATTACTCCGTTTGTGGTTGTTCGCTGCATGCGTGCGTGCAAGTAAGTCATGCTCGCTCACAAAAACAAGAAAGAGGGGGAGCGCATTATGCGTGCGTTGCAGCCCACAATGTGCCACTTTATCGACGAGTTGTCATTGAGCTGTATGCGGGCGGGCGTGATAGCGAAGCGGTTAGAAGCTCGTGCGACTAAATTTTGCATGCAGCATTACGTCCGTCATTCCGCGCAGAATATCGCGTAGTGGCCTGCATATTGGTTTCACACTTCGGCGTCGGCTCTACCAGCAGGCTCCAGTTGAACGTAAGTAACAGTAAAAGCAGCTGCCCACACACACACACACACAAAAAAAAACGTCACAGAAACACGGAATAATAAAAAAAGCAAAAAGAAGGGTGCCATCAGCACTCGGTGTTCCCAGGTGGTCTCCCTCCCAAGTACTGACCGAGCCCAATGCTGCTTAGCTTCGGGGATCGGACGAGAACCGGCGTATTCAGCATGGTATGGCCGATGGCATGGATGCTGTGTTTCCTACTGCACCTGTATCGTGCTATGTGCATTCGCCCAGTGAATGTATTGCTCCATCACGTACGCGGCAGTCTTTCCGCGAACAATACACGCACACGTCGATTACTCCGTTTGTGGATGTTCGCTGCATGCGTGCGTGCAAGTAAGTCATGCTCGCTCACAAAAACAAGAAAGAGGGGGAGCGCATTATGCGTGCGTTGCAGCCCACAATGTGCCACTTTATCGACGAGTTGTCATTGAGCTGTATGCGGGCGGGCGTGATAGCGAAGCGGTTAGAAGCTCGTGCGACTAAATTTTGCATGCAGCATTACGTCCGTCATTCCGCGCAGAATATCGCGTAGTGGCCTGCATATTGGTTTCACACTTCGGCGTCGGCTCTACCAGCAGGCTCCAGTTGAACGTAAGTAACAGTAAAAGCAGCTGCCCACACACACACACACACAAAAAAAACGTCACAGAAACACGGAATAATAAAAAAAAGCAAAAAGAAGGGTGCCATCAGCACTCGGTGTTCCCAGGTGGTCTCCCTCCCAAGTACTGACCGAGCCCAATGCTGCTTAGCTTCGGGGATCGGACGAGAACCGGCGTATTCAGCATGGTATGGCCGATGGCAAGGATGCTGTGTTTCCGACTGCACCTGTATCGTGCTATGTGCATTCGCCCAGTGAATGTATTGCTCCATCACGTACGCGGCAGTCTTTCCGCGAACAATACACGCACACGTCGATTACTCCGTTTGTGGTTGTTCGCTGCATGCGTGCGTGCAAGTAAGTCATGCTCGCTCACAAAAACAAGAAAGAGGGGGAGCGCATTATGCGTGCGTTGCAGCCCACAATGTGCCACTTTATCGACGAGTTGTCATTGAGCTGTATGCGGGCGGGCGTGATAGCGAAGCGGTTAGAAGCTCGTGCGACTAAATTTTGCATGCAGCATTACGTCCGTCATTCCGCGTAGAATATCGCGTAGTGGCCTGCATATTGGTTTCACACTTCGGCGTCGGCTCTACCAGCAGGCTCCAGTTGAACGTAAGTAACAGTAAAAGCAGCTGCCCACACACACACACACACACAAAAAAAACGTCACCGAAACACGGAATAATAAAAAAAAAGCAAAAAGAAGGGTGCCATCAGCACTCGGTGTTCCCAGGTGGTCTCCCTCCCAAGTATTGACCGAGCCCAATGCTGCTTAGCTTCGGGGATCGGACGAGAACCGGCGTATTCAGCATGGTATGGCCGATGGCATGGATGCTGTGTTTCCTACTGCACCTGTATCGTGCTATGTGCATTCGCCCAGTGAATGTATTGCTCCATCACGTACGCGGCAGTCTTTCCGCGAACAATACACGCACACGTCGATTACTCCGTTTGTGGATGTTCGCTGCATGCGTGCGTGCAAGTAAGTCATGCTCGCTCACAAAAACAAGAAAGAGGGGGAGCGCATTATGCGTGCGTTGCAGCCCACAATGTGCCATTTTATCGACGAGTTGTCATTGAGCTGTATGCGGGCGGGCGTGATAGCGAAGCGGTTAGAAGCTCGTGCGACTAAATTTTGCATGCAGCATTACGTCCGTCATTCCGCGCAGAATATCGCGTAGTGGCCTGCATATTGGTTTCACACTTCGGCGTCGGCTCTACCAGCAGGCTCCAGTTGAACGTAAGTAACAGTAAAAGCAGCTGCCCACACACACACACACACAAAAAAAACGTCACAGAAACACGGAATAATAAAAAAAGCAAAAAGAAGGGTGCCATCAGCACTCGGTGTTCCCAGGTGGTCTCCCTCCCAAGTACTGACCGAGCCCAATGCTGCTTAGCTTCGGGGATCGGACGAGAACCGGCGTATTGAGCATGGTATGGCCGATGGCAAGGATGCTGTGTTTCCGACTGCACCTGTATCGTGCTATGTGCATTCGCCCAGTGAATGTATTGCTCCATCACGTACGCGGCAGTCTTTCCGCGAACAATACACGCACACGTCGATTACTCCGTTTGTGGTTGTTCGCTGCATGCGTGCGTGCAAGTAAGTCATGCTCGCTCACAAAAACAAGAAAGAGGGGGAGCGCATTATGCGTGCGTTGCAGCCCACAATGTGCCACTTTATCGACGAGTTGTCATTGAGCTGTATGCGGGCGGGCGTGATAGCGAAGCGGTTAGAAGCTCGTGCGACTAAATTTTGCATGCAGCATTACGTCCGTCATGCCGCGCAGAATATCGCGTAGTGGCCTGCATATTGGTTTCACACTTCGGCGTCGGCTCTACCAGCAGGCTCCAGTTGAACGTAAGTAACAGTAAAAGCAGCTGCCCACACACACACACACAAAAAAAAAACGTCACAGAAACACGGAATAATAAAAAAAGCAAAAAGAAGGGTGCCATCAGCACTCGGTGTTCCCAGGTGGTCTCCCTCCCAAGTACTGACCGAGCCCAATGCTGCTTAGCTTCGGGGATCGGACGAGAACCGGCGTATTCAGCATGGTATGGCCGATGGCATGGATGCTGTGTTTCCTACTGCACCTGTATCGTGCTATGTGCATTCGCCCAGTGAATGTATTGCTCCATCACGTACGCGGCAGTCTTTCCGCGAACAATACACGCACACGTCGATTACTCCGTTTGTGGATGTTCGCTGCATGCGTGCGTGCAAGTAAGTCATGCTCGCTCACAAAAACAAGAAAGAGGGGGAGCGCATTATGCGTGCGTTGCAGCCCACAATGTGCCACTTTATCGACGAGTTGTCATTGAGCTGTATGCGGGCGGGCGTGATAGCGAAGCGGTTAGAAGCTCGTGCGACTAAATTTTGCATGCAGCATTACGTCCGTCATTCCGCGCAGAATATCGCGTAGTGGCCTGCATATTGGTTTCACACTTCGGCGTCGGCTCTACCAGCAGGCTCCAGTTGAACGTAAGTAACAGTAAAAGCAGCTGCCCACACACACACACACACACAAAAAAAACGTCACAGAAACACGGAATAATAAAAAAAAGCAAAAAGAAGGGTGCCATCAGCACTCGGTGTTCCCAGGTGGTCTCCCTCCCAAGTACTGACCGAGCCCAATATGCTGCTTAGCTTCGGGGATCGGACGAGAACCGGCGTATTCAGCATGGTATGGCCGATGGCAAGGATGCTGTGTTTCCTACTGCACCTGTATCGTGCTATGTGCATTCGCCCAGTGAATGTATTGCTCCATCACGTACGCGGCAGTCTTTCCGCGAACAATACACGCACACGTCGATTACTCCGTTTGTGGATGTTCGCTGCATGCGTGCGTGCAAGTAAGTCATGCTCGCTCACAAAAACAAGAAAGAGGGGGAGCGCATTATGCGTGCGTTGCAGCCCACAATGTGCCACTTTATCGACGAGTTGTCATTGAGCTGTATGCGGGCGGGCGTGATAGCGAAGCGGTTAGAAGCTCGTGCGACTAAATTTTGCATGCAGCATTACGTCCGTCATTCCGCGCAGAATATCGCGTAGTGGCCTGCATATTGGTTTCACACTTCGGCGTCGGCTCTACCAGCAGGCTCCAGTTGAACGTAAGTAACAGTAAAAGCAGCTGCCCACACACACACACACACACAAAAAAACGTCACAGAAACACGGAATATTAAAAAAAAGCAAAAAGAAGGGTGCCATCAGCACTCGGTGTTCCCAGGTGGTCTCCCTCCCAAGTACTGACCGAGCCCAATGCTGCTTAGCTTCGGGGATCGGACGAGAACCGGCGTATTCAGCATGGTATGGCCGATGGCAAGGATGCTGTGTTTCCGACTGCACCTGTATCGTGCTATGTGCATTCGCCCAGTGAATGTATTGCTCCATCACGTACGCGGCAGTCTTTCCGCGAACAATACACGCACACGTCGATTACTCCGTTTGTGGTTGTTCGCTGCATGCGTGCGTGCAAGTAAGTCATGCTCGCTCACAAAAACAAGAAAGAGGGGGAGCGCATTATGCGTGCGTTGCAGCCCACAATGTGCCACTTTATCGACGAGTTGTCATTGAGCTGTATGCGGGCGGGCGTGATAGCGAAGCGGTTAGAAGCTCGTGCGACTAAATTTTGCATGCAGCATTACGTCCGTCATTCCGCGCAGAATATCGCGTAGTGGCCTGCATATTGGTTTCACACTTCGGCGTCGGCTCTACCAGCAGGCTCCAGTTGAACGTAAGTAACAGTAAAAGCAGCTGCCCACACACACACACACACAAAAAAAAACGTCACAGAAACACGGAATAATAAAAAAAAGCAAAAAGAAGGGTGCCATCAGCACTCGGTGTTCCCAGGTGGTCTCCCTCCCAAGTACTGACCGAGCCCAATGCTGCTTAGCATCGGGGATCGGACGAGAACCGGCGTATTCAGCATGGTATGGCCGATGGCATGGATGCTGTGTTTCCTACTGCACCTGTATCGTGCTATGTGCATTCGCCCAGTGAATGTATTGCTCCATCACGTACGCGGCAGTCTTTCCGCGAACAATACACGCACACGTCGATTACTCCGTTTGTGGATGTTCGCTGCATGCGTGCGTGCAAGTAAGTCATGCTCGCTCACAAAAACAAGAAAGAGGGGGAGCGCATTATGCGTGCGTTGCAGCCCACAATGTGCCACTTTATCGACGAGTTGTCATTGAGCTGTATGCGGACGGGCGTGATAGCGAAGCGGTTAGAAGCTCGTGCGACTAAATTTTGCATGCAGCATTACGTCCGTCATTCCGCGCAGAATATCGCGTAGTGGCCTGCATATTGGTTTCACACTTCGGCGTCGGCTCTACCAGCAGGCTCCAGTTGAACGTAAGTAACAGTAAAAGCAGCTGCCCACACACACACACACACAAAAAAAAAACGTCACAGAAACACGGAATAATAAAAAAAAGCAAAAAGAAGGGTGCCATCAGCACTCGGTGTTCCCAGGTGGTCTCCCTCCCAAGTACTGACCGAGCCCAATGCTGCTTAGCTTCGGGGATCGGACGAGAACCGGCGTATTCAGCATGGTATGGCCGATGGCATGGATGCTGTGTTTCCTACTGCACCTGTATCGTGCTATGTGCATTCGCCCAGTGAATGTATTGCTCCATCACGTACGCGGCAGTCTTTCCGCGAACAATACACGCACACGTCGATTACTCCGTTTGTGGATGTTCGCTGCATGCGTGCGTGCAAGTAAGTCATGCTCGCTCACAAAAACAAGAAAGAGGGGGAGCGCATTATGCGTGCGTTGCAGCCCACAATGTGCCACTTTATCGACGAGTTGTCATTGAGCTGTATGCGGGCGGGCGTGATAGCGAAGCGGTTAGAAGCTCGTGCGACTAAATTTTGCATGCAGCATTACGTCCGTCATTCCGCGCAGAATATCGCGTAGTGGCCTGCATATTGGTTTCACACTTCGGCGTAGGCTCTACCAGCAGGCTCCAGTTGAACGTAAGTAACAGTAAAAGCAGCTGCCCACACACACACACACACAAAAAAAAACGTCACAGAAACACGGAATAATAAAAAAAAGCAAAAAGAAGGGTGCCATCAGCACTCGGTGTTCCCAGGTGGTCTCCCTCCCAAGTACTGACCGAGCCCAATGCTGCTTAGCTTCGGGGATCGGACGAGAACCGGCGTATTCAGCATGGTATGGCCGATGGCAAGGATGCTGTGTTTCCGACTGCACCTGTATCGTGCTATGTGCATTCGCCCAGTGAATGTATTGCTCCATCACGTACGCGGCAGTCTTTCCGCGAACAATACACGCACACGTCGATTACTCCGTTTGTGGTTGTTCGCTGCATGCGTGCGTGCAAGTAAGTCATGCTCGCTCACAAAAACAAGAAAGAGGGGGAGCGCATTATGCGTGCGTTGCAGCCCACAATGTGCCACTTTATCGACGAGTTGTCATTGAGCTGTATGCGGGCGGGCGTGATAGCGAAGCGGTTAGAAGCTCGTGCGACTAAATTTTGCATGCAGCATTACGTCCGTCATTCCGCGCAGAATATCGCGTAGTGGCCTGCATATTGGTTTCACACTTCGGCGTCGGCTCTACCAGCAGGCTCCAGTTGAACGTAAGTAACAGTAAAAGCAGCTGCCCACACACACACACACACACAAAAAAAAACGTCACAGAAACACGGCATAATAAAAAAAAGCAAAAAGAAGGGTGCCATCAGCACTCGGTGTTCCCAGGTGGTCTCCCTCCCAAGTACTGACCGAGCCCAATGCTGCTTAGCTTCGGGGATCGGACGAGAACCGGCGTATTCAGCATGGTATGGCCGATGGCATGGATGCTGTGTTTCCTACTGCACCTGTATCGTGCTATGTGCATTCGCCCAGTGAATGTATTGCTCCATCACGTACGCGGCAGTCTTTCCGCGAACAATACACGCACACGTCGATTACTCCGTTTGTGGATGTTCGCTGCATGCGTGCGTGCAAGTAAGTCATGCTCGCTCACAAAAACAAGAAAGAGGGGGAGCGCATTATGCGTGCGTTGCAGCCCACAATGTGCCACTTTATCGACGAGTTGTCATTGAGCTGTATGCGGGCGGGCGTGATAGCGAAGCGGTTAGAAGCTCGTGCGACTAAATTTTGCATGCAGCATTACGTCCGTCATTCCGCGCAGAATATCGCGTAGTGGCCTGCATATTGGTTTCACACTTCGGCGTCGGCTCTACCAGCAGGCTCCAGTTGAACGTAAGTAACAGTAAAAGCAGCTGCCCACACACACACACACACAAAAAAAAAACGTCACAGAAACACGGAATAATAAAAAAAAGCAAAAAGAAGGGTGCCATCAGCACTCGGTGTTCCCAGGTGGTCTCCCTCCCAAGTACTGACCGAGCCCAATGCTGCTTAGCTTCGGGGATCGGACGAGAACCGGCGTATTCAGCATGGTATGGCCGATGGCATGGATGCTGTGTTTCCTACTGCACCTGTATCGTGCTATGTGCATTCGCCCAGTGAATGTATTGCTCCATCACGTACGCGGCAGTCTTTCCGCGAACAATACACGCACACGTCGATTACTCCGTTTGTGGATGTTCGCTGCATGCGTGCGTGCAAGTAAGTCATGCTCGCTCACAAAAACAAGAAAGAGGGGGAGCGCATTATGCGTGCGTTGCAGCCCACAATGTGCCACTTTATCGACGAGTTGTCATTGAGCTGTATGCGGGCGGGCGTGATAGCGAAGCGGTTAGAAGCTCGTGCGACTAAATTTTGCATGCAGCATTACGTCCGTCATTCCGCGCAGAATATCGCGTAGTGGCCTGCATATTGGTTTCACACTTCGGCGTAGGCTCTACCAGCAGGCTCCAGTTGAACGTAAGTAACAGTAAAAGCAGCTGCCCACACACACACACACACAAAAAAAACGTCACAGAAACACGGAATAATAAAAAAAAGCAAAAAGAAGGGTGCCATCAGCACTCGGTGTTCCCAGGTGGTCTCCCTCCCAAGTACTGACCGAGCCCAATGCTGCTTAGCTTCGGGGATCGGACGAGAACCGGCGTATTCAGCATGGTATGGCCGATGGCAAGGATGCTGTGTTTCCGACTGCACCTGTATCGTGCTATGTGCATTCGCCCAGTGAATGTATTGCTCCATCACGTACGCGGCAGTCTTTCCGCGAACAATACACGCACACGTCGATTACTCCGTTTGTGGTTGTTCGCTGCATGCGTGCGTGCAAGTAAGTCATGCTCGCTCACAAAAACAAGAAAGAGGGGGAGCGCATTATGCGTGCGTTGCAGCCCACAATGTGCCACTTTATCGACGAGTTGTCATTGAGCTGTATGCGGGCGGGCGTGATAGCGAAGCGGTTAGAAGCTCGTGCGACTAAATTTTGCATGCAGCATTACGTCCGTCATTCCGCGCAGAATATCGCGTAGTGGCCTGCATATTGGTTTCACACTTCGGCGTCGGCTCTACCAGCAGGCTCCAGTTGAACGTAAGTAACAGTAAAAGCAGCTGCCCACACACACACACACACAAAAAAAAAACGTCACAGAAACACGGCATAATAAAAAAAAGCAAAAAGAAGGGTGCCATCAGCACTCGGTGTTCCCAGGTGGTCTCCCTCCCAAGTACTGACCGAGCCCAATGCTGCTTAGCTTCGGGGATCGGACGAGAACCGGCGTATTCAGCATGGTATGGCCGATGGCATGGATGCTGTGTTTCCTACTGCACCTGTATCGTGCTATGTGCATTCGCCCAGTGAATGTATTGCTCCATCACGTACGCGGCAGTCTTTCCGCGAACAATACACGCACACGTCGATTACTCCGTTTGTGGATGTTCGCTGCATGCGTGCGTGCAAGTAAGTCATGCTCGCTCACAAAAACAAGAAAGAGGGGGAGCGCATTATGCGTGCGTTGCAGCCCACAATTTGCCACTTTATCGACGAGTTGTCATTGAGCTGTATGCGGGCGGGCGTGATAGCGAAGCGGTTAGAAGCTCGTGCGACTAAATTTTGCATGCAGCATTACGTCCGTCATTCCGCGCAGAATATCGCGTAGTGGCCTGCATATTGGTTTCACACTTCGGCGTCGGCTCTACCAGCAGGCTCCAGTTGAACGTAAGTAACAGTAAAAGCAGCTGCCCACACACACACACACACACACAAAAAAAACGTCACAGAAACACGGAATAATAAAAAAAAGCAAAAAGAAGGGTGCCATCAGCACTCGGTGTTCCCAGGTGGTCTCCCTCCGAAGTACTGACCGAGCCCAATGCTGCTTAGCTTCGGGGATCGGACGAGAACCGGCGTATTCAGCATGGTATGGCCGATGGCATGGATGCTGTGTTTCCTACTGCACCTGTATCGTGCTATGTGCATTCGCCCAGTGAATGTATTGCTCCATCACGTACGCGGCAGTCTTTCCGCGAACAATACACGCACACGTCGATTACTCCGTTTGTGGATGTTCGCTGCATGCGTGCGTGCAAGTAAGTCATGCTCGCTCACAAAAACAAGAAAGAGGGGGAGCGCATTATGCGTGCGTTGCAGCCCACAATGTGCCACTTTATCGACGAGTTGTCATTGAGCTGTATGCGGGCGGGCGTGATAGCGAAGCGGTTAGAAGCTCGTGCGACTAAATTTTGCATGCAGCATTACGTCCGTCATTCCGCGCAGAATATCGCGTAGTGGCCTGCATATTGGTTTCACACTTCGGCGTCGGCTCTACCAGCAGGCTCCAGTTGAACGTAAGTAACAGTAAAAGCAGCTGCCCCCACACACACACACACAAAAAAAAACGTCACAGAAACACGGAATAATAAAAAAAAGCAAAAAGAAGGGTGCCATCAGCACTCGGTGTTCCCAGGTGGTCTCCCTCCCAAGTACTGACCGAGCCCAATGCTGCTTATCTTCGGGGATCGGACGAGAACCGGCGTATTCAGCATGGTATGGCCGATGGCAAGGATGCTGTGTTTCCTACTGCACCTGTATCGTGCTATGTGCATTCGCCCAGTGAATGTATTGCTCCATCACGTACGCGGCAGTCTTTCCGCGAACAATACACGCACACGTCGATTACTCCGTTTGTGGATGTTCGCTGCATGCGTGCGTGCAAGTAAGTCATGCTCGCTCACAAAAACAAGAAAGAGGGGGAGCGCATTATGCGTGCGTTGCAG